>NC_143581.1:178691755-178940133 GCF_048544385.1 Mastigoproctus giganteus
CCTGACTGCTGCCTTTCGAATAGCACCTACAAGTTCAAGAAAGATTCTTGTGGTCCTACTCCAGATGTGAGAACAATATTCCTTTGGCAAATTTTTTTTTCAGAATTAAGAGCTGTTTATAAGAAAAGTAATGCAACAGTAACAAAGAAAGCCTAATTTTTTTTATGCAGAGGAAGCAATATTTTGGATATTGTAATCTCTGGCATTTGCGCACTCCTTATTTACTCATTAGCATCAGAAATATTTCATAAATCTTTTATAACAGTTATGTAGAAGAAAATGATAAAAAAAAAAAAAAGGAAAATTGAACTGAAATATAACTTTCATTTATTATCGGGTCTTTATAAAGAACCATTAGTAATGTGACTAATTATTTAATTTGTACTTACCTGAATTTTGTTTTATCGTTGTGGATAAAACATAGCAGTTTCATGTCTTACCACCTCAAGTATTAATAGTATTAGTTGTGAGCATGAAGCAAAGTAACAAAAAAAAAGAGAGAGAGAGAATTTTAAAAATTGATCTAGATGTGGTGGGGAGGGTTGATGGCACATAAGCTGCTCTGGCTAGAATGCACAATGATCTAGAGAAAGAGAATTAAATAGTGGTAACTGGAGATTACATGAAGTTTTAGAGATAAATTTTCATATGTTTATAGTTCTTACTGCAAGGTTTGCTGTCTAATTAACCCCAGGGGCTCACATCTGGTGAGTATGGGCTTGGCACACCCAGGGTCCTGAGCTGGATATCATCGTTCTTCTCTTTCTTGGTGATTCCCTTCTACTTCTGAAACTTGTTTTCTCTCTCAGGGTAATTCATTTTTTTTTTTTTTTTTTTTTGGCTGGTGCAGCATAAGCCTCAGGCTTCCTTGCACCATATAGCTAATAATAATAAATGCAGAAACAGGCAAAGATTAAAAATAAGTAATTGTTTATTAACTAGTCTAAAAGTCTGTTTGAATTGAATGTATTGTCAAACAAGTTTATGAATTTAAGGATTTTGTTAATTATGTCTTTGTACGTGTGGGGCATTAAAAGAGGATTCATTAAGAAAACTTAATATTTTGATACAGCTGTTACTTTTATTTAAAAAAAATATTTTGTTTGGATAAGAGCTCTTTTCGACTGACAAGATTTTAATAGTGAAGTTATCTAAATGTTGTCTGAATCTGTCTAATGTATTTTTTTCTCAGCATGAGTGCCTGAAAGAATTCAATCATTCAAACTTTGATTATCAAAGGATTAAATAAAAAAAAATAGGCTTCTTAAAATTGGTAATCCAATAAGAACCATTTGTGCCAATGAGAAACTGCTCAAAAGTGTTTCCCCCTTTTTTTTAAATAACGTGATTATTTCAGAAAATGCATTAAGCATTATGTTGTTCTACAAGAATGTCCATCTGTTAAATAATCATAAAATTAGTTGTAACCAGTAGCTACCATTAGAAAAGCTATTCAGTAGGTATTTTCTGACTATTCAGTAGGTATTTCAAAAGGTATTTTCTGACATATATTTCCATTAATATATGTTTTGTAACATCATTATAATCTGAACTTTTCTAAAAGAGAACAAAATATGTAGTGTCTATCTTATCAAATATAACCATTCAGAATGCAACTTTGAAACTAATCATTTTTATTGTGTTTTTATGAGAACTTTTGATAAATAAATACAGTGCATTCTCGATATAACATGGGTGTCATGACAACTTTAATACCCACATTACAGCCAAAAAAATTTTGCCAATTTTATCTCAGTTTTTTTTAACATAAATACACTTTATTTACTAATATTTTATGAGTACAGGCAGTTCCCGCTTTACGAGTTCCTGGATTTATGAGTTTTTTTTTTATCAAGTATCAACAAAATTGAAAATATGAAGATTAATTGCAAAAAATGAATGTTAAACATTCATAAATATTACATTTCAAACCACATGCGTAGCTGTACAATACAGTATACCCTGCTTTTCGATATTAATCCATTCCAGAGACACTATCGTATCGTGAAAATATCATAATGTGAACCCAATAACACATTGTTTTTTGTTCCACAACCTTTGTGATATTTTTCTAAAGCACATTTCTGGAGGTCATACCATAAAACAATTTGCACTTTCCGGTTTGTTGAGCTTTTCTGTTACTGCAAGCAATTATAAATGGATAGTAAACTCCATGTTATTGCATTTGCGAAAATACTGATAGCTGATATTGTGTGGTTTTTTACATTATTATGGTGAAATATGTTTCACCTTTACTGAAATCTTCAATTGTATAAAAAACAAATTTTCAGAATCTTCTCTTCATTCCTTTTTTTTCTTTTTTAAGCCTCTTAAACTTGCTACTCCGCACAAATCGTGTTAGTTGCAATTTGTGCGTTCTATTAAAAAATGCTTATGCATGCTATTGAAATTTATAAAGAAAAGAGAAGATTATCTTGGAAACAAATGTCTCTTGAAGCATTTCTGAAGGAGACGACGCCTTGTGAAACAAACCAATGAGTGCCGAGCCAATAATGAGTGATCAACGAGTGTGCATTTAGTCGATGATGATGATGAAGAATAAACATTCTTTAACATTTGTAAGTCATAAATAATTTCTTTATTATTATAATTTGCTTGATTTTACAGGCTATGTTTTCATTTCTTTGGATAAATCAATCATTGTTTAAACATAAACTAATTAGCTAACTAATTTCATTGAGAACGTAACCCCTATTTTTAACATTATGTCTGTGGATAATAAATTCCCGCTTTACGAGCACACACCAGGAACAAATTAACTCATACATTCGGGAACTACCCGTATACAGAGTATACTAAAAGACAACATATTAAAGTTATATCATTCCCTTTACATTCTATTAATATACAATACTGTTATGGAGTTACATTTTATGCATCCTTTCTCACTTACTCATGTAAGTTACTTTGCGGAAACTGATGATGGCATTTTTTCAGTACATAATTCTTAATAGTGATCAGATGGAATAAATGAAGATGTTTGCTATCACTCTGATGCTCTAATCATGTCATCACTGCATTAATGTTTTCAAGCACTTTGTTAATTTCAGGTGCTCTTTCCTTACATGAGTTATCCATATTATCTTCTGAGTAACCTTTCTCCATGTCACTGGCCTTCTGTTTGCAATTTATTCCACACTCAGGTAATGCACAGCTGGAGCTTCTGCATCCACTTCAACTCAAGCAGCCAGGTCATTTGCTCCAAATATGTTACAAGTGCCTTTGCCTCTTGTTCTGAAAATGCTGCTAATTCAAGGTTATTATTAGTGATCTCATCTTTTCCAGTACATTATTTCCATAAGTTTTAAATCTGTTGAGTTTACTTTCTCTCACTAATCCAATATTGTATGCAATGTCTTTTAGTGTTAATGCTTTCAGAAATTCTAGAACTTGAATTTC
This sequence comes from Mastigoproctus giganteus, assembly GCF_048544385.1. Lineage (NCBI taxonomy): Eukaryota > Metazoa > Arthropoda > Arachnida > Uropygi > Thelyphonidae > Mastigoproctus > Mastigoproctus giganteus. The sequence continues at coordinate 178,695,176 of NC_143581.1, forward strand.
TGAGTTCACAACACCAGCAAGTAGCTCACCAAGATAGTAGTAGGCTTTGAAGATTCGAATAATGCCCTGCTCCGTGGGCTGAATTAATGCAGCTGTGTTTCTTGGAATAAACACAACTCTGATCTTGCCATCTTTCGATTTCAGGACATCAACTGAAGGGTGAACTGGACAGTAATCCAACAGTAACAAAGCCTTTTCTTCAAGTTTTTTGGAAAGCAAGTGGCATCTGACTGATGGTCCAAACTCACTTTCAAACCATCAAGCAAAAATATCACTTGTCATCCAAGTTTTGAAGCTATTTTTATAAATCACAGGTAGAGATTTTATGCCGACATGCTTAAAACACCAGGGTCTTCAACTTTTACCAATGCACAGTGGCTTGTGATTTCCAGTCTTTGCAGTAACTCTCTTTTTGTTAGTTTTCATCCCTGCTTTGTTGGGTGCCTTTTTAATATCCAGTGACTTTTCAGCGAGAAGTTCATAGTACAGAACTATTTCATCACAGTTGTACAGCTGTTCTGTGAATTCACATCTTGAATCCCATTATGCAGAAATTCACAAAACATTTCTGCTGCTGTAATGTCACGAAATGCAGATTTTCTGTCCTAAATGTAATTTCTAGTTGAAGAAAGGATGTCATGTGCTGTTGTTTACAAAAATTGACTTTGTAATGCATAATGCATTTGACAAACAGTACCGTATTCCCTCTCCAGAGTTAGCTGTTTGTAATTAGCATTCCACCGATGTACTCTTTTATTGCATCTCTGATGAGTCCTGAGTCACACAAATTACTGTGCAACTGAATATACAGCCAATTTTTAGCTAATTTCCTCCTCTTGGGAATATTATTATTATAATTAGCCATATGGTGCAAGGAAGCCTGAGGCTTTTGCTGCACCAGCCAAAAAAAAAAAAAAAAAATTCTGAGTTACCCCTGAGAGAGAGAGAGAGAGAGAGTCAGTCAGAAATAGAGAGAATCACCAAGAAAGAGAAGAATGATGATATCCAGCTCAGGACCCTGGGTGTGCCAAGCCCATACTCACCAGATGTGAGACCCTGGGGGTAATACGGTAGTAGGATGTATAGTAGGTATGAGTATATGTAGTATTCACTTTTTTTCCAGTTTCCAATATGAAATTTCTAGTTCTTTGAGCATACTATGTTTTTCATAATTCGTTTTGGGGGACATGATCTTACTCACAGTATATCCAAAACTGCAGTATGAAGAGGCAGTACGTTATATTGAGATTGCACTGTACTTATTGCTCTAAATAGAGTTCATAAGGGCACAATCTACATTAAGAATCAAAAATCATTGAATCATTACTGTTTGCTGAGAGTTTTCTGTTAGTCTGTGATTAATAATAATATTTATTTCTTTCAGAGAACAATGTGAGTGAATTATATGTGATATTTTGAGACCTTTGACACACACACAATATGCTTATACCAAAAAAAAATAGAAGTGTTGTTTAACCCCATGTGTTCTTGTCTATGAAATGTCCACCCTCATAGTTGGAGTCCTGGGGATCTCCAACTATGAGGGTGGACATTTATAAACCCAGAGTATCCAATTAAAAACTTTATGAGCCTTTTATTCAAAATTTTTTTAATTGTTCTATTCAAGAAGGTTCTGTTTTCTGCACTAGGACCTATTAGGTTAATTTGCATGAAACCAGTACTCTACTTCACTTCATGCCCATACAGCCCCCTCTCAAATTGTTTAGTGACATTCAGTGCTTCTCCCCTGAAATAGCTAAATTATATTGTCCATTTTCTATATAAATGCTCATTCAGGTATAGTTGCTTGCTCTCTGTGGAAGGTATTCAAAAAGTGGTCTGTGTTTAACTGCAGGGTATTTTAATTAATTATGTATTTTTTATTTCAGTTAATACAGTCAATATTAGCCTTATTCTTTTTCAATATTTTTTTTGTTTATTTTGCTATTCATTTTAATAACTTTTATTTAGTGTTTAGACAGGGAGGCAAAATTTTTATAATACATTATGTTTAGCATGTCTTGCAGATATGTAAGAAAGCTTACTTCTAATATCTTAGTTGAATCTTATTGGTTGAAGGAACATGTAGAATAGCCCAACCACATATGCAGTTTTTGTTAGGATAGTACAAATCAAATTACCCAGAGAGCATTTCATAATTAGTTTCTCATTCAGCACTGATACTGCAAAATTTTATAATTTTTTAATTTATCAAAGAATAAATAAATAAATATTCAAAAATTGCCCATTCATGAGAACATACTGTGTTTCTTACAGAATTTTGTTTGAATGCAGAGTGATCACTGAATGATCCAGTTATTTATTAATTTATTACTTTTGTGCGTTTTTTGATTTGGGTTGCTTTGGTGTACTGATAATAGTTATGTATTTACTGGGGACAAGAGTTAGTGTTGAAATTGAGATTGAAAGGATGCCAATTGGATAGTGTTTATGACGTTCAGAAGAATTTGACTGCAAAACTAAATACAGTAACAGTATTTCGTATTTAATTCTGCAGTCCACATCATTTTTAGTTAATTTAACATATAAGTAAAAGTTAATCATGTAACGAAATTTAAAAGCTTTTAATTTTCACTGTTTAATTATCAAAGAACCATCCAGTATCGCAATGTGAGGTGAATTGATGTCAGTTGCTTTGGGGAGATGGTATTATATAAATTTAATGCTAAAAGGCAAGAGAAATACCATAATTTTCACCCCATGATATGATTCAAATATACTGTTATACTCCATTTCTATTATCTCCCCCCCCCCCCCCCAGCTGAAGACAAATATTTGCTAGTGGTGCCTAGATATTGAACCAGTGTGTTTTTTTTTTTTTTTTGTTGTTGGCGCATCGGCTTCTGTGGCCATATTGCACCTCCCACGGTTTTTGTATTTTCTACTCTAATCCAAGCCCGAGGCGGGATTCGAACCAGCAACCTTTGGGTTACCAGGCAGGCTCTTTACCCACCCGGCTAGCCCGGTTGGCAACCAGTGTGTTAATACCTGGTTATGAATGATTATTTTTAGTGCTTTAGTTATTATCCAATAAAAAAAATATTCATAAATGATCTTTCCATAAGCATATAAAAATGGTGTGCTGATGTGCTCTAAGATCTAAAATGCAAATTAACAAACAGCCCCGTGTGATAAGTCATATTACAAAATGAAATATGAGTTTAATTTAAATGTTCACAAAGATCAAATTTTTTTTTTTGTTTTGAAGCAGTGTAATTATGATGTAAATTTTAGCTGTGCTAAAACAAGATCCCATGAGGTCCATTGTAGTTTTTGAGAAGCACCCCAATCTTTTTGAGCTTGCCTGCTTGTAGTGGCATAATTACAGACAAATTGTTCCTACCACAAAAATAAACCATCTGAGTCTCCTAGTCTCTATCCAAGTGGCCAGAAACCAGATATTTTTTAAAAAATTAATATACAGTATCTTTACTTGGCTTTGGCCCCAGCAATTGCAGTAGTATGGTTATGCTTCTGCGTGCTTATTGCTAATTTTATTGCACTATATACTCGTACAGTGCAAAAGGGATTAAGATTTTCAGACACATCACTGCTTTAAATTAGGTGCAATATTACCTAAGTAGCCCTTGTGCCAGAAATAACAACAATTGCTTTAAATAAACATAGTTTTGCAAATGTCATCAACAGAGTCTCTTTCTTTTTGTTATTTTAAGAATTTGACAGAGAATACGCATCTAGCAATAGCAACCATGCTATTCCTAGATTTACAAATTTTAATCCCTAATTTATCAACAATGTAAATACAAAAATTTGTTAAGTGAATTATGAATGTGCAGGGAAAATATTTTAGTATTTCATTCATATTTTCGGATGAAATATTAAACAGTATGTCAAAAAATCATATCCTTTTTTAGTATTGGTGGGGGAAAGAAACAAGCATCTTAGGGCAGCAGTTTCTAATTTTTTTTTTTTTTATGCCAATGCATTATGTGGGTTGCCAGTTCCTAAAACTAGACCAGTATAATTCTTAAGATTTTCTCTGTACCATTATTAAAGGCCAGTATTGGTATAGAGGAAATCTTAAGAAAAAACATTGCCATTTAACTGTGTGATTTTTTTTTTTTTTATGGTTGTAAATATTAAATTTTTAAGTTTTTCAACTCTCTCTCTCTCCCTCTTCACTCACTTACCTTTTTTCATTTCACTCTCCAGAGCCTAATTTTGTAGGATCATATGATATTGGAGAACATGTCTTCTTCTTTTTTCGAGAAAGTGCTGTTGAGTACATCAACTGTGGTAAAAATATTTACTCTCGAGTAGCCAGAGTGTGCAAGGTGAGCTAAATTCTGTGTACTCTGCCATTTAAATTTTTTTAATTTTTAATGAGATCATTACCTCTTACAGTATTTTGATTTTTTACTGGACTTAGGTCATGATGATACTCTAGTTTAATGTGGAATAATGTAGGGAGGTGTGCTGCTGATTGCAATGCTCAAAAGAATTCCAGATGGGTTATTAAGTTGGAATCACAATGCAATAAGAAAAAAATTTCTTTTGTCTTTCTTAAGCTAAATTCATTTTATTCTAAAAATAAGCCATCTTAATCCATATATCATATCAGATTATTTAAAAATTACAGCACTGAGTAACCTTTTATTTACATTATAAAATCAGTGAATTAGCTTTTAAAGTGTATATAAGAGCATTTCTAACTTAAGTATCAGGTGAGCAGAAATTTTCAGGATAAAATATAAACACATAAAAAATTAACAAAAATGCTATTATCTTCTGTGATTGTTTGGCCATAGGGCAGAAGTGCATAGTGGATCACACCAGCTATATGCCACCAGACACTTAGCAAAATCTCTTTTAAAGTTTTTGAACCATTTGGGCTGGGAATGTACTCTGTCTTCTCTGAATGCCATGCATATGTCATAAGCTGATTATGTAGCATTTGTGCCCAGTTTATGCTCAAATAATTATAATTGGGGCAGCCTTTTCTTTGTCACATTTCACTGTTTTACCAAAGCACACACTTTATGCTTGCTAAACATCAACTGATTCAGTGTTACTTGTACTTTCACATAAACACCATCCACAATGGTTTTCACGTAACTTTTCAAATGAAAACACCTAATTGACAATATAGTGCATAGTTGTTACTGTGATAACTTTCTGTAATTTTTGCTGCATATAATATAGAATCAGAAGTAGCTATTTTGATAATCACATTTCAACAGGAAAAATAGTAAGGTTTGCACCTACCAAGGAATGACACACCTGATCACCGGACAGTGTCATTACAATGCAGCACTGTGTGGTGGTATTCTTAAAACCATTCCAATTAGCATGCATGAGGGTGGGTTGTGCACATTTATTGGTATAGATTATTAATTATATAAGAGGAAGCTGTTCATCTTGTCTTGATAGGATTCAAACCCAGGCCTTTTCTACAAGGGTGGGAAAGGATAGCAGTTGTAACCATCTTGCTACCTGCAAGGGTGTTACAATCTATATCAGTGCATCTACCATATGAAAAATACGGACTATGAAAATCTTGAACTGTTCATTAAATGGCAATTGCTAAGCTTTTAATCTGATAAAATAGACCAAAAGTATAGCAATTGCACTGATGTTAGTTGATTGGATGTTTAGAATGTACATTAAGAGTTAACATTGATATATTGCCCGCGTGAATTGCATGTACACTTTGAATGAAAACCTGGATTTCCTGTTTAAAAAAAAAAAAAAAAAAAAAAAAAACTATAAAAATTGACCCCAAGCCTTTTCTACAAAGTGTGATGGAAAACACTCATAACCATTGCATCAAGGGTGGATCCAGCTTCTATGTTTTGGCTGGGGGATAACAACATAGGCAAGAACATGCTTTGGAAACATGCATAATCTTAAGGAGAATAATTCCTCTACCCCTAGTCAATCCTTGTGCTAGCCATGGGGGCCTACACTGATCTGACATTATACTTTGTTTTAAATAATCTGTGTGAGCAAGAAAGAAAGAAACAGAGCAAATAGTAATAATTCATGATTTATAACAAAAAAAAAAAAAAAAAGAGAGAAAAAAAGCAAAGACTTATGTGTGAATTGGGAACATCTATTTCTGCCTTATTGTCCATTTATTCCTCCAATTAGTGGGTGGAAACAAACATAATATCCAGTGCTTCAGGTATGATAAAGCATATGTATTAAAAAAAGAAATAATAATCATGGAATTTCCATTGGTCCAATTTTAATGTAATGTTGGAAAACTTTACAAATCATTCTAAAAGAGCCAAATATAAAATTTCATGAAAAGCCATCCGATTTTTTTTGGATTTTCTTGAATGTAATAACTTGGAGTCAAGTTCTTACATGAAAATGGACAGATATAGTAAAGACAACAGGTGCTTTATGCATACATGCTAAAATGTGCCTATAAAACTAACCCTATTGTACAAAAGATTTAAAAATATAAATGTATAAACATATTGTGCCAAAGACCAGTAATATACTGTGTTCATGGCAGGGTATATTTTTATACTGAAAAATCTTCTTACCAGGTTACTCAATAATGAGAATTGGGAGTTGCTATATTATACACATACATACACTTAACATCCTCTGTACACTCAAAGTAAATTTATGAAATTTGGTCAGTTATTTATGTGGGAGCAGACAAACCACTGAATAACCCATTGTAGAAGTCTCAATAGGAGATTTTGGTATCTTAACAGGAAGAAATATATATAAGTTTGCAGGGCATAGACCAAATACATTTCCCTCCAAAAGTATCCAGACACTCCTGTTTTCATAATTCTGTCTACTTTCTGAAATACACAATGCTGCAAAAAAGGAAATTGAATTAAAAAAAAAAAAAAAAAGGCTAATGGGGATATTGCTCCAAGAGAAGGTGCTAGAGAAACATAGAAGTGTGTGACCTTGGCAGAACCAGTTGGCCATAAGTTGCTTTTTTATATTGATGTTCTTTGTGCATCATGTCTAACATCACTGTCAGAAGCCAAAGATTGAAACAACAGATCAACATCAACTTTTGTGTAGAGCCTGGGAAAAGTCCCACCAAAACACATGAAATTCTACAAACAGCATATAGGGATGAGGCACTGTCCCAACAATCCTCGAACTGAAAACCTGCACCTCCAAATTGGTGAACAAAGTGTGCAATTTACTAGCAAGTGAGTGCTGATTAACACTGAGAACAATAGTGAGTTAAACGAAAATAAAGAATTGGTAAAATCGATAATTACCACAGACTTGGGGAAAAAAGAAAAATTTGTGCAGATCCACTGTGTGATGAGGAAAAACTCAGACAATTGGATACTTGCAAAGATTCAAACAGATGATAGCAAACGTGGTTTCCTAAATAACATTATTACTGGGGACAAGAGTTAGCGTTGAAATTGAGATTGAAAGAATGCTGATGTGATAGTGTTTGACATTCAGAAGGATGTGACTGCAGAACTAAATACAATCACAGTAGACTGTATTTAGTTCTGCAGTCCGTGTCTTTTCAAAGCATCTGTGACACCAACCTCAATCAGTGGTCTCACCTTGCATGTTACAATGAACATCATAATTAGTCCATAGATCAGTGGAAATCAGTTCTATGGGTGATGAATCTTGCTACACCCCATTCTGATTAGGTGGGTGGATGTGGAGGATGCCTGGAGAACTTTTCCTGCCAGAGTGCACTGTGCCAACAGTGAAGTTCAGAGGCATTGAGATATGGTGTGGTGCAGTTTTTCATGATATAGTCTGGGACCTTTGGTGATTGTATAGGTAACCATGAATTCCTACCTTAATATTTTGGATAATTCCATGTTCTTTATGATGTGGCAGTTCTTTGGTACAGACCCATGTTTGTTCCAACAAAATAATGCCCCATGCCATACCACTGATGCTATATGAGAATCGTTAATGGACACAAATATACAAAAATTGCAATTGCCAGCACAGAGGGGTTATCTGAACCCTGTACAACACCTATGGGATGAACTGGAATGTAGGATGAGAGCCAGTCCAACATAGACCACATGAGTAACTCAACTGGTCAGTGTTCTGCAGAAGGTATGGAGGACTATAGCCACTGCAATTCATTGGTGGAAAGTCTACCCAAAAGGATGGAATACATCATAGCAGCCAAAGGAGCCTACCATAAATTAAGTGAATGGCAGTGAGGTCAGTTTAAAACCAGTATGCATCCAGATATGTTTAGAGAGTACTGTATAGATATACTGTCCCTTATAGGGTTACTAAAAAGATTTTCAGATATCAAAACCCAAAATACTAATTTAAAGCTATTTTTATTCAGAAAATGGTATAAAGACCTACTTACAATTAAGTATACACTGGACAAAAAAAAAAAAAAAAAAAATTTGTACCTCCAGAGCAAAATTTGCAGAATTTAAGACATTGATCCACAGATTTCAAAAGTACCAAAATTGTCTCTACTGTGTCTCCATTAAAAGATATACTGAAATTTTAGTAACTTAATGAACAGCTAATATTTCATAAAAATGAGTCTTTTTTCAGTTTAAAATACTTTAATCAAACATATAATATACTTCATACATTCTATTTCCTTAAAAATGTTTGCTACTCAAGAGTTTTTCTTATAGTCCATTGTGCTTTCCCTCTTAAAAAACCAATAGTAATTCTCCCGTCGTGGCAGTATCCCAGTGACCTTGGTACAGCTTTTCCATCATGGACATATCCTGATGAAAGCATTCCCCTATTTCATTGCTGACATCTAAAATTTGAGGGATAAAAACTAAAATAGGAATAAAGAAAATGAATTTTCAAAGGCATTCAGCAGCCAGTATCTTTATAATATTGCATTAAAGATGATCCCACAAATTTATAATTTTCTTTCCTTCTTCCTTTAGGTAGCAGGATCCACTTCATTTTTTTATTCAGAACTTTAACAAAATTATTCATTAATCCAAGCTTTATATGCAAAGGTGGAAGAAGAACCTTTTTTTGTTCAATCAGTGGAACAAAATTTATATTGTTTTTTTTTTTTTTTTTTTTTTTTTCTGATAAAAATTCCTCCTCCTTTTCCCATTACTGCACAGTATAATTCTTTTCTGTTGTATAATTGTCTCACATGCATTAGAAACTCCCTGCAGACTAGTGAATAATTCAATTCACTTAAGATCATCACCAACGTTCCAAACAAAGTCAGGGTACCTTATTGCATTCAGGATCTTGGACATTCTTTTGTGTTTCTCTCAAGCCGAACAGCATGAAGTTATGGAACTGATGATGCCGTTGAACTGATGAACTGAGAATACACTTCCATTGCACAGCAAAACTAGTCTGCTTGAAATATTGCCTTTTAGTCCACAGGTACTATGCAGGATGGCACAGAAGGTGCACTCAAAATTTGCCACTATGATCATTTAAAAGAAGAGAAATAACCAGTTATCACTTTTATTTTCTTAGAATCAGCTTTTGGTGAACTTATGCATAAAGTGATTTTTCCAACACTATAAATGCTAGTGTCTTTTATAATCGTTTTTGGCAGATCTAATTTGAGACCCTGACAATGAAAGAATGAGAAATTCACTTTCGAATGAATTCTGCAAATGGAGATGATCAAAATGCTTGATTAGCATTAGCATTAGTAGAAGCATATGATGCAAGAAAGCAAGCTTATGCAGCATCAGCCAAAAAAAAAAAAAATTTCCACTTCACCCCTCCGTTCATTCGAAATACCTGTCCAGCTGAGCCTTAAATTTATTTAGGCTATCAACTTCCACAGCAAGGGATGGAAGTCTGTTCCACCAACCAACTACCCGCTGGCTAAAGGCAAATATCCGCACATCTATCCTACTTCTGTCTTTCCACAATTTGAATTTATGCCCTCTCAGGTGATTATTCGGAGCAAGAGGAAGAATCCCATCAGCATTGAGCATGCTCAAACCATTCAAGGCTTTATACACCTCTATCAGATCACCTCGCCGGTGCCTAGTCTCCAGACACTGTAATTTGCAAAACTTAAGCCTTTCTTCGTTCCATTCACTAATCTTGTTGCCCTTCTCTGTACTCGTTCCAGCAGCTCTACATCCTTCTTGAAATAAGGCCTCCAGACCTGTATACAGCACTGAAGGTGTGGCCTGACCATTGCCTTATACAAGGGAATAATCACCTCCTTATCCCTGCTAGAAAAATTCCTGTATATCATTGACAATACACCATGAGCTACTCTTGCAGCCCGTCTGCACTGCTCAGAGAACTTCATATCTGCCTGCACAATTACCCCCAGGTCCTTTTCATTCTCTACCACTGTCAGTGTAGTACCACAGAGTTGATATGTTGCTCTGGGGTTGCTGTTTCCCCATATGTAGTACTTTACATTTGTCAATGTTAAATTTCATTTGCTACATCTCAGCACATCTGCTCAACCTTTCCAGATCCTGTTGCAGTAGCATAGCATCAGTAGTGTCCTTAACAACCCTGCCAACCTTTATATCGTCTGCAGACTTGGACATTAAGTTTGATATACCATCATCAATATTATTTATAAATACAGAAAACAATAATGGACCCAACACTGAACCCTGAGGGACTCCACTAATAACATTAGTCCACGATGAGCAGTGTCCATTGATTACCACTCTCTGTCTTCTCCCCCTCATCCACTCCTTTATCCATAGCAGCAATTTTCCTCCAATGCCACACTGCTCCAATTTGTGCAGCAGTCTTCCATGTGCAACAGTATCAAAAGCCTTTTTAAGATCCAAGTATATAATATCAGAGTTATTCCCTGCATCCAGTTCTTCTGTGACTGCATCATAGTATCCAATCAAATTGGTCAGGCAAGACTTCCCCTAACAAAACCATGCTGTGTCTGAGCTATAACTGAATTCTTGTCTAGATGATCCTGCAGTGCTTCTTTAACCAGTGCCTCCATTAATTTTCCTGGAACAGAAGTTAAACTCACAGGTCTATAATTACTTGTGTCAGCCTTTGATCCTGCTTTGTGAATTGGGGTCACATTTGCACATCTCCAGTCTATGGGTACCTCCCCTGAGTCCAAGGAAGCTCTCATAATTATGGCTAAGGGTTTGCTTACTTCCTTTGCTGCCTCCTTTAATATAACTGGATAGATCCCATCCACCCCAGGTGCTTTTCTTGTGTTTATCTTCGACAATTTCTCCTCCACTTTACTCTCAGTTATTACAAGATTATCTAGCTTACTGCCAGAGTTGAATACACCTCTAGCATTCCCCTCGCTGAATAACTCCTCATGTGTGAATGTCGATGCAAAATATTCATTTAGTTTGTTAGCTGATCATCAACAGTTGAACCATCGATATCAAGTGGACCAATCTGATTCATCCCCTTTCTTCTAGAGTTTACATAAATTGATAAACCATAACAATTAAATGTCTGGTCACCTTAATTTAGGTGTATCTTCAACCCTGCATCTTGGAGAGGGCAGGTTGCAATGCACACATAATAAATTAAAAACACAAAACCTAGTCTCGAACAAAGAAGAAAACTAAGTTATTGATCACCAATAAGGGTGTGCAGAATGTTTATATTTTTTCTTGTTCAATGGGGGGGGGGAACCAGAAGTGCAAGTTAAGAAACATTTCATTGTAGGATCATATTTTATCCTTTGCAAGAGATGAGTGCAGTTGTAGGAGTCAGGTGGTTTAATATCAGGTTGGCATAATGCCATTTCTAGTAGTGGGGAAATCTTTCTGGGGTATGCAGAGGATATACAAAGGATTATAAACATAAGTGTCTCCCCCCCCCCAGGGGTGATTGCTAATACTTATTTAATGATGCTAATAACTAAAAATAATTCTGAATGGCTATAAAATAATAACCATTTTCTCTTCCTCCTTAAAACTTTATTTTATTTATATTTATTTTATTTTTTCATTAGAAAGACACAGGTGGCAAGAATATCCTTAATAAAAATTGGGCTTCATTTCTGAAAGCTCGTTTGAACTGTTCCATTCCTGGAGAGTTTCCATTTTATTTCAATGAAATACGTAAGTGATGTAGTTGAAATTAAAACTAAAATTTATTTTTCTAGTGTATCTCTTATTTTTTATACAGGATGATTCAGAATTGTGTATCATAAATTCCACAGCAGGTTCCTGGCAAAAAAGGAATCAAATCTTAGTTTTTCAAAATCAGTGTGCTTTTTAAGAAACTATGTTAAGTTTTCATGACATAATTTCTACCATCAGAGAAATTAATGCAAAATCACTAGATTATGTCATTTTCATCCATGATCCATCAAATGAAAAAAACAAAAAACACAATTGACATGAATTCAGAAAATGAAATTTATCTTAAAAAAAAAAAAAAAAAACATTAAATACCTCTATTGATTTACAGGATACTGCTTCTTACATTTAATCTGTAGGGTGATGGTGCAAGCCTCTACAGAGTTGAAATTGTCATGCATTTGAATGAATGGCAGTGAGCCTTTTATTGTATAGAATGACATAATGACACAAAATGCACAACATGAAGAGAGTGCTTATGGAATTGGAGTTAAAGGTTAGGCTGTTGCTTTAGTTCATACAGTTTCATTAATCCCCCTTCAAATAGAATGAATTAAGGCAACACACCAAATAGTGCAAGTTTTTTTTCTAATTTGCATGACCATTTGCAAATGCTTTCCATGCTAAATTTCATTATGAATAATAATTACATTAACACAGCACATAACTTTTTTGTTAAGACCTGCACTATAATCTTAAACTAAATGTAAGAAGTAGTACCCTATAAATCAATAGGCACTTCATGTTTTTTTAACAAATTTTATTTTCTGAATTCGTGTTGATTATGTCTTGTGGATATTTACATTATTTGCTGTATTCCAGTGTATAATCATTATTTTTTAGATATCAGAAGTGATATCACAAGATTTAATTTATTACTTCTTAAAAACTTTGTTTTCTCTTAAGAACATTTGGTTCCTATTGTTGTCTGGAATCCACCACAGAATTTATGACATGAATTTCTGAATTACCCTGTATATTTAGATTATTAGCTGCAGTAAAGTTAATCCAAAGAGAAATTGACTCTGAGATATAATTTATGCATTGTTTTAACAGAATTCTAAAGACCAGTACAAATATTTAGAAATATCCTTGAGGTTTTTATCAGTGAACAGTAAAGTCTAAATTCACTAAGTATATAACTGGTCAAATCAGGCTTTTTGGATCTCGAAGTTTTAAATATAAACAAGAAATATGGGCAAGAATAATTCATGACAAGAAGTAATGATTTGTTAACAGGAAAGGAAAATAAAAATGGGGGAAGGAAGGATCTGTAGGAGAGTTTTGAATTTCCCATATATTTTAGTATTATTTGTTAACTTTGATATTCAAAAGTTAGCCACAAAAATAATTTCATAACATGCTACCTTTATTTATTATTCAATGTTAAGTATAGTTAAAAAATATGCCACAAAAACATTTTTGACATTTATCCAACAACATTAATGCCAATTTATAAATTATTCATATGTTTAATTTTTATAAAGCTATGTTTTTTTTTGCTGAAAAAATAAATTTCAGCATGTCCTCTATTGATCATGTATTGCTCCTGAACTATTTTCCAATAAAAACAATTATATTCCAATAAGTTGGTTCATGAATATATTAGCATTAGCATTAGTAGAGGCATTTGATGCAAGAAAGCAAGCTTATGCAGCATCAGCCAAAAAAAAACCACTTCCACTTCACCCCTCTGTTCGTTCGAAATACCTGTCCAGCTGAGCCTTAAACTTATTTAGGCTATCAACTTCCACGACAAGGGATGGAAGTCTGTTCCACCAACCAACCACCCGCTGGCTAAAGGCAAATTTCCGCATGCCTATCCTACATCTGTCTTTCCTCAATTTGAATTTATGCCCTCTCAGGTGATTACTCTGAGCAAGAGGAAGAATCCCATCAGCATTGAACATGCTCAAACCATTTAAGGCTTTATACACCTCTATCAGATCACCTCGCTGGTGCCTAGTCTCCAGACACTGTAATTTGCAAAACTTAAGCCTTTCTTCGTAAGAGCACCCCTTTGTTCCATTCCATTTGTTGCCCTTCTCTGTACTCGTTCCAGCAGCTCTACATCCTTCTTGAAATGAGGCCTCCAGACCTGTACACAGTACTCTAGGTGTGGCCTGACCATTGCCTTATACAAGGGAATAATCACCTCCTTATCCCTGCTAGAAAAATTCCTATACATCATTGACAATACACCATGAGCTACTCTTGGAGCCCATCTGCACTGCTCAGAGAACTTCATATCTGCCTGCACAACTACCCCTAGGTTCCTTTCATTTTCTACCACTGTCAGTGTAATACCACAGAGTTGATACGTTGCTGTTTCCCATATGTAGTACTTTACATTTGTCAATGTTAAACTTCATTTGCCACCTCTCAGCCCATCTGCTCAACCTTTCCAGATCCTGTTGCAGCAGCGTAGTGTCCTTGACAACCCTGCCAACCTTCGTATTTGGACATTAAGCTTGATATACCATCATCAATATCATTTATAAATACAGAAAACAATAATGGACCCAACACTGAACCCTGAGGGACTCCACTAATAACATTAGTCCATGATGAGCAGTGTGACCACGATGACATAGATATATTTTTTATATCTGTGTTATTTGAGCTTCCACTTTGATTTTGTACAGAACGTATCTGACATACATATTTCTCTTTTTGTATTTATGTATGAGTAGACCTTCTTGTCCATGCTCTGAACTCTCTTCTCCACTGACTTTTGAAAGTTTGTAACTTTCCCCTGCTTTTTTTTCTTTTATTTACTCAATCCTGTAAACTTTTTTATTATCCATTTCACTATCCTTCTTTTGCAGAACTTCCCCATGGAAAGGATGTGTTTGATTTAGAATAATTCCCATTATCTTTGCCATTATGCATTTGTATTCAACAACTTGCAGTCGTACACCATTTAATGGGGCCCAAGAAATACCTTTATTCACTAACAGTTACTCATCTTGAAATTGCAGCCCATACCTTTCTTTCCCTTTCATCAGAAAAATATTTTTGAACACTACCAATTTTTCAATGTTATAGTCATCAGGGCTCCTGCTATTGTCTTCCACACTGGTATATTTTGGGCATGACACTTGGATCTTTGGTGTGAAACAGGAAAAGGATATTAGTTACCCTTGTACTGTGTACGATTTTGGTTGCGTATTGCCAATCTGTATGGGATAATTTTATAGTTACTCTTGCTCTTTTGCCCGTTTAAGTTGATAAAAAAATATATCATGTTCCATGGAGTTATTTGGCCTGTAATAGACTGCAGCAATGATCCTTCTTTTACAACTTTTTTCAACTCACAGCACATAGACCTAATATTCACCTGAGCTTACTCAGACCCCAGAAATGATATAGTCAACCCCGCCACCACTGAAATAAAGCACTGGAATTTCAATTCTTTCCAAAAAATCTTAGTTAGCCACAGTAATTAAAATACCACAGATACCATGATTCAGATCTACAACTTGAATAAAAAATAGAACTGATATGATGTTACTGTACTGTCTGTACTTGGAATTGTAGCATGATTTGTGGCCCACCCTGTAGTTAATTAGCTTTGTTAAATTTAAATAGATAGCTGCAAGAAGTTCTTACTATGTGAAACCAAAATACTGGAAATACCACTTAGAGAAGCTATTAAGGTCATAGTATATAAAGAATTTTAATAGTCTGCACCAAAATCACAACAGGCATAAGTGTTCAGACATCAGGGATAAACAATATTGTTAGCAGCCATTCAAGGCCTCTAGCAGATTAGAGAACTGCAGTAATAAAATATGAAACTAGCATACCATAAAGCAGTCTCCCAACCTATGGTTCTTGGAAGTTGAAGATAAAACAGCTATTTTTGCAGTAGGCAACAATCTTATTAACAGTGATGGGAGATACAAGTATGCTTATAATAACCTAACATATACTACATATATTAAGTACGAGTACTTTTTTTTTTTTTATGTAAACCCCAAACATGAGAGGTATTAGAACCTATAGTACTTAGTACCGTGCTTGGGTTGGAGGTCGGGAAGATGAAAGAAGATATTTGTTTTGATATTGGACGTGAACGTCTGTAGACTGTAATTTTCAGGAAATACGTACAAAGGAAAGTTGAATGAATAAACAAGGAAGATGAAAAGTTGGTTCTGTGAGTTTGAAGTTGGACAGTAAATGGATGTTGGCTAGTGGCTGCATGTGTTCGGACTGTTTTGAAAGAGAGAGCAGGAATTATAGAAGCCAATGAAGAACAGTGCCCATGGAAATATCTGTAGAAGAGGCATGCAGCAGAAACAGTACGTCTATGAGACGGCGTTATTATTATTTGGTTTTTTTGGGAGCATTACCAACTAAGGCCATATTGCTCCAAGGATATGCGGTGGTCATTTCCTGACTTTCCGCATCCTACGTATTTGGTGGGCACGGGCTCGAACCCCGGTCTAATCAAGAAGCATGTGCTACGCACTGCTGCTCCTGCCCACCTGGCTACGGAGGTGCCATGAGACAGCGAGTGGAGAGACTCGCTGTCTCGCTGATCATTAATTAACCTAACTGCCCTCTTCTGAATGGAATCAAGAAGCCTGAGAGAGGTTTTGGGGGCACCACCCCAGATGTGGGAACAATATCCCATGGTAGAGCGGATTTGCGATTTGTACAGAGCGAACAGCTGTTTGGAAGAAAAGTAACGCCGAGAGCGAAAGAGAAAACCAAATTTTTTAGATGCAGAGGAAGCAATATTTGTAATGTGCTTGTGCCAAGAGAGATGAGAAGTCAGGGTAATCCCCAAAAGAGATATGTCATTTTGCCTAGAAATCGGAGTGTCACCAAAGGTAAGTATAGGAGCAGAAGAATCCTTTTTGCAAGATATAAGACAAGACTGAGTTTTAGAAGGATTGAAATCAACTAAGTTGTCTTTGCCCCACTGGAGAATTACCTGGAGATTGGCATTTAAGGAAATGGTAGCAGATATTCAAGAAGTTGAAGCTGATTGAGCAGGGCAATGTTTCTCAAAATGGAAAGTGGAATGCAATGTGCTATCATCGGCAAAGCTATGGATAGGATTTCCAGTCAATGGAAGAAGGTCATTAATATACAAGAGGAAAAGAGTGGGAGAAAGAACTGAACCTTGGGGGACACCGGCATTAGTGGAGAAGTTGGAAGACAGAGAGCCATCTACCATCACCCTCAGTGAGCGATCAGAAAGAAAACTGGATAACCAATTACAAAAACCAGATGGCAAACCATAAGATGAACGTTTGTTTAGAAGACCTTTATGCCAAACATGATCGAAAGCCTTTGAGATATCAAGAGCAACTATTTGTGTTTCACCAAATCTTTCCATGGAATTAGTCCATAAATGGGTAACATAAGCCAGAATATCACCAGTGGATCGACACTGACTGAATCCATACTGGCGATCGTTGATCAGACAGAAGGTTTCTAGGTAGTTCTAAGAGTTGACGGTTAATGGATTTCTCCATTACTTTAGAAAGAGTAGAAGTAATTGCAGTGAGACGATAATTGGATGGGAGGGATTTGTCACCCTTTTTAGGAACTGGCTGAATATGAGCAAATTTCCAAGCAGAAGGAAAAACACCTTTGGAATAAGAAAGTGAAAAAAAGGTGGCAAAGAATAGGAGTAAGTTCAGGAGCACAGATTTTGAGAACAAGTGGAGAAATACCATCGAGACGTGGAGCTTTCTTAGCATCAAGATTCGTCAAAATCCTTCTGACATCCTTTTGACGGAAGACCACAGGAGGCATTGAATGGAGTGTGTTGGGAATGGAGGGAGGTGTTTTACCAAGATCATTAATACATGAGTTGGAAGAATAATGCGATGCTAGCAGGTCAGCTTTATCCTTTGCTGAAGTGACAACAGAACCATCTGGTTTGGACAGAGGTGGGAGCAGAGATGGGCAAAAGTTGCGGCCAGTAACTTTGGCAAGAGACCAGAATGCTCGGCTACCATTAGGGCAAGAAGCAAGTTTTCTACTCTTAGCCTGTTCGAACTCTAGTTTGTACTGATTAATAACTGCTTTACAATTGTTGCAAGCTTTGGTGTAGGCAGAAAATGAAGCTGAAGAATTAGAAACAAGCCAATTACAATATGCAACATTCTTCTCTTGAACAGCTTTAGCACGTTTATTGGAAAACCAAGGTTTAGATAAAGGACAAGATTTTAAAGAGGAGTGTGGGATAAAGGATTCCATTCCTGCAAGAATAATTTCACTGACACGATCTGAGCAAACGTTGGCATCAGAAGTTTTGAAACAGTAATCCGACCAAGGAAAAGAAGAAAAAAAATCTCGCAGGTCATCCCATTTTGCATTCTTGTAATGCCAAACAACACGAGGTTGGGAATAGACATGAGATAAAGGCTCCATTGAAGAAGAGACAATCACCAAGTTGTGATCTGAAGTGCCTAAAGGACCTCTCTCTTCGACCGTGTACTAAGAAGGGTTGTTTGTGAGAAAAAGATCAAGCGTGTTGGCTATATGATTAGGATTGTCCGGTATTCTTGTAGGTAAATGAACAGTCTGTGCAAGGTCATTAGTAATTGCAAAAGCCTCAGCATCTCGACCAGCTGGGGCAGTGTGACTAGAAAACGGAAGCCAGCTGGAGTTGTGTACATTAAAGTCACCAAGTAAAATTACCTCACTGTTAGGAAAGTTGCACTGGAGAGAGTCAAGTTGCAAAGAGAGGAAGTCAAAGAGCTCCAAGTGATTAGTGGAGTTGGGAGAATGGTAGAGACAACAGATGAATTTGACACAATGAGGTAGAGAGATTTTAAGCCAGAGAAGATCGAAAAGAGGACATTCCAAATTACCAAGTCTCTGACAGGGAATATCAGAACGGACATATGCACAAATACCGCCTTTGAGGTGAAAGGAATCATACAGCGAATAATTTGGGCATCTGAGATGAGCAGTAGTTGAATCAACTGATAACTGAAATTCTGTCAGAAAAAGTACATGGAGTTTGGCAGACTGCCAGTGGAAATGGACATCGTTGAGATTAGAATTGAGACCATGTATATTTGTAAAATGGACTAGGAAGTGTTTGAGAGGTTTAGATATTTTTGCAGATAAGCTTACTCTATTAGTTTGACAATTCGTGGTGTATTCAATAGTAAGAAAAAGTGGGGGGGGGGATACAGCATGTATGAAATAATGAAATTTTTGGATATGGTAAGAATATACCCAGATCCTTGACATAACATGGCCTCGACAATGATCTTTTTGCAGATAAGCTTACTCTATTAGTTTGACAATTCGTGGTGAATTCAATAGTAAGAAAAAGTGGGGGGGGGATACAACATGTATGAAATAATGAAATTTTTGGATATGGTAAGAATATACCCAGATCCTTGACATAACGTGGCTTCGACAATGCCCCCCCCCCCCCCGTACACACTAATCGGACTCCCTCCAGTCACTATCTGGCAGAGTAGAAGTAGCAAGATTATACACTAGCTGATCCGGAAGCCTCCTAGAGAGTTATCAATAGGCTCTGTCCAGTGTACTAACTAGCGGCCGGCCTGCGAACACTGTTTTAGAGCTGTACCCCCGAAATATAAGCAATAATGGATCTTGCCACGATGTTCATCATAACCTCAAAAGTCATCAACCATACTGCATGATGGAAGAGATTGCGAAGGGTTGACCGGAACTTAGCTCTAAACATGGGTTCCACCACTTCAAGCTTCCAATAAGCAAAGTGGTGGTATTGCACCGGTTGATGAGAGTCATCTACCACACATGTAACAATAACTATTTAAAATTACTGTTATTATCAATATTATAAAAAAAATAACTTTTTCTCCTTTTATGGGATTGAAAAACACTGCCTTCAAGAACTAACCAAGATCTTGTAGATTTTAATAGTGATAGCATCAGAAGTAAGCCTGTCACTGATTTAAACATAAATGGAATACGATTCTTAGGGCCTTAGAAATTAAGGTCACAAAATTATTTGGAATAATAACTCAATGTCAACAGTTTTAGCTTTTGACATACTACGTATTTGTACACTAAGATCAAAATTAACAATAGGTTAATTTTGATTACTGTTAGGTTAATAGGTTACTGTGCTGCCATTTTATTAGGTACACCCCTGCTGTGCACACAAATGGTTTGTCCCACAATGTTGCAAGTCACATGACCATAGTTATGGATATAAATGCAGCAGAACAACCTTTCTAGTATCAGTTAAGCATACAACCGTAGCAAGAATGGGGAAAAGGAGTGATCTAACGGACTTCGAACGTGGCATGCTAGTAGGTGCAAGACGTGCTGGACAAAGCATCTCTGAAACAGCAGTTCTTCTGAACTTTTCACGCACCACAGTTTCAAGGGTGTATCGAGAATGGTGCAACAAACAGAAAACATCCTCTCAACGGCACTCCTGTGGAAGAAAATCGCTTGTTGATTAGATGTGGACATGTGTTTTTGTAAGGGGTGACTCCTAGAACGTTAGTTCAACTCTGCCTCGTATCTCTGTGAAGATCAGTATCACTACAAATGGGCCAGATATGTGTGTGACGTCGGTTTGTGAGTATTATGTGTGTGTTCTGTTCTGGCCACTTGGCTACCCAGAAGCATCAGTCACCTGGACAGATGATTCTGGGTACTCGTACACACCACGGGAAGGTGGGCCAGTCTCAGCTAAACACGTACTGTCTCAATACGAGACTCTGATCCACCTGATGTTGCCAAAAGGTGGGCCAGATTCTTCTAGGGGCCCACTCCAGAGAGAGAGAGAAAAAAAAATATATATATATATATATATTTAGATTTTCCTGTGGTGCAAAGGAAAGAAAAAAAAAAAAATGTCACTGTAAAACACGAAACAAAAAAAAAAAAAAAAAAAAAGATGACAGCAACCCTGAAGAACGCAAAAAAAAAACAAACAACAACCATGTGACTGATTGTAGAACGCGAAGAGAATAAAAAAAAATAAATAAAATAAAATAAAAAAAAAATAAATAAAAAAATAAATAATATATATAATAGATAAATAAATATATAAAATAAAAGAAAAATAAAAAAATAAAATAAAATAAAAAATAAAAATAAGAGAACATTGAGGGAGAGAGAGATGGTGTTTTCCTTCCTGAACACAGGCCGCAGAAACAAGCTCCACAGCCCATGTAGCAGGTTTAGGGGGGGGTGGGGGGATACATGGTTGGTTTCAGTTCACTGCTGGGTCCTCGATGTTTGCCACTGGGGGCCTGTTAATCCTTCGTCTGCGCTTAAAGACTTCAGCTGAGTAGGTTTGCAGTGCAGGGAGGTTGTTGGGGTTCTGTAGGAAGAGCTCTAGATGCTCGCCAGAGATCTGTGTACAGCTGACAAGGTTGTGTCTCAGATCAGCATACGTAATGCACTCGAACAGTACATGCCACCAGTTCTCTTTGGCTCCACAATGGCAGAGATCTGTTGGGTGGAGACCCAGATGGTGTAATTTTTCATTCATGGATCCGTGTCCGGTAATTAGGTATGATGTTTCTAGTGAAGGGGTGAACCAAGACTGTACAGATTTAGTAGCAGTGTAGGTTACATCAGGTAGGAATCTTTTTGTCACAATGCCCAGTGTTGAATTATGCCATCGAGTTTGCCAAATGTTGAAGAGCTCGTTGTAGCAACGCGTCATCTCAGCCTTGGGGTCAGCATCCAGATTAACCTCAATGTCGAGGATCCTTGTTGGGATATTTCTCGTAATTTGGAAGCACAACCCTCGGAAGATGACATGTAGATTGAGCGTAAGTGCTCCCGCAATGACCTGAATGGCAGGAGTGGAGACCGTTCTACACACTCGGCAGATTGCCATTAACATTGACCTCTGGATGGTTCCAAGCTTGTCTCGCATCTTTACAAGAGTTACCCGATGGAACCAGGCTCCGGCTGCATAGGTCACAATTGGTAAAAATACTGCGTTGTAATACAACCGTAGGGACCTTTTGGAGAGTCCCCAATCATTCTTAGAGATGCGTATGATGGTTCCTGAGAATCTCTTAACTTTGTTTCTTAGATTAACAAGATGTGGGAGAAAGCTGAGTTTGTGGTCAATAATCACTCCAAGTACCTTGGTTTTGGTGACGATTGGCAGTTGAGCGTTACATATCTTTACCTGCGGTGGGCGCCTGAGATCCAGTCTATTCTTAAATAGCATCATTTTAGTTTTCGTTGGGTTGATATGCAACTTATTAAGTGTGGCCCAAGTTGAGAGATCGTTGAGGACCTGGTTTGCATTTTCTTCAATGGCTTTCTGTGAATGCCCTGACACCACAACTGTGAGATCATCAGCAAAGGCCACAATTTTTGCATTCCTGAAGGTGCGGGAGAGCCAGTCTTGGAGGACTATATTCCAAATGAGGGGTCCTAGGACTGACCCTTGGGGACAACCTCAATTTACTGATCTGGTGACTTGCTGGAATTTTGACTTGAGAATAACTACTCGGTCGGAAAAATAATTCTGGAAGAGGCTGTATAATTGCCGGGGGCAAGCAGCAGTTCGAAGGTGTGCCAAGGCACTATCCCACCAGACAGTGTCGAAGGCTCCTTCGAAGTCTATGAAGATGGCCAATTCGAATTTTTCTTCAGAACTTTCAATATGTAAAACCAAATCGAAAAGAGCTTCTTCACACGACCTTCCATGGGTGAAGCCATACTGGCTTGGTGAGACCAATTCATGCATTTGTAGCATGGAGACAACCCTGAGAGCCATGAGTCGCTCAAGGACCTTACCAAGGTTAGCCAGCAGGGCAATAGGCCGGAAGCTGCGGGGGTCTGTTGGTGGTTTGTGAGGTTTCTTGATGAGGCGAATGAGGGCAAACTTCCATTCTTTTGGGAAGCATTCTTCTTCCAATCATTTATTGAAGAGAAGGAGTAGATGGTGCGGCCGCAGTGTGTGAAAGCGGATGATGAAGATGTATTCTATTAGGTCAAGGCCTGGACACTTTTTGGCATTAATGTTTTTAAGGACTGCTCCCAGTTCTTCTAGTGTGAATAGGTCGGCTTGCTCTTTTGCTATATAATTGCTGTTGGCAGCTCTAATTGCTGAATGTTCTGGGTGATCCTCATAGATGTCATCAGGTGGAAACAGTTTGTCTAGAATAAGATTGGCAGAATCCTGCCAACACTTAGTTTCCTGAGCGTCTACTGAAACAGTGTTGAATATTTCTGGGGAGAAGGTTTTCTCTCTCAAGATCTTATATGCCAGGCCCCATGGATTTGTACGGTTGGTTTCTTTTACGAAATTTGCCCAAGTTTCTCTCTTTCTGGCTGCAATTGCCTTGGTATACTTATTCTTTTTGACGATATAATCCCTATGAAGGCGTTCGACATCAGGAGCTGGTCAATCACGGTGTTGCTGGTAGTTCCTGCGCGCAGAGTGGACTGACTTATGAAGGATGGTAAGTTCCCGGGTCCACCATGGGCAGATTGCTGGGCGGAACACCTTCTTCCTTGAGGACCTGTATGAAGCTCTGAGTATGGAGTGCTGGATAAAGGTGGTCAAATCCTCTGCATTTAGCGAGTCCATCTGTGATGGGTCTGGATTTGGAAAGTCCAGTTCTATGGAGCTGTCATATGCTTCTCAATTGACGTTTCTCGAAGAGAATCTAATGAAGTCAGTTGGCCTTGCTCTGTTGTTGTTGTTGTTTCTCGGTGGAACCAAGTCAAGATGGAACAGTATGGCTCTATGGTCGATAACAGTGAGATCCGGAGTTACCTCCCAGCAACTAACTGACCGACATAGGTCCTTTGTAGAGAGGGTTAAGTCAATATTAGAGTCACCGGTGGAGCTAGAGTAAGTAGTGAACTGGCTAGGCTGGTTATGGATAATAAGATTTTGGCTGAGGACGAAGTCCTCAAGAAGCTGGCCACGGCCATCGGCAACCGCACTGTGCCAGAAGGGGGATTTTGCATTCAAGTCAGATGCAACCAGGAGTTGTTTGGAGCCAATAAAATTCAGGGCGAATTCCAAAAAGTTTAGTGCTTCATTGATGTTACCTGAGGGAGGGCTGTACAGTGACATCAGGTAGAATGATTGATCTGTGGATGTAATCTGGATACAGGTGGAGAACTGATTGCAGAGTTCCTGGACAACCAGGACATCGAGATCCCTATTTATGACTGCTATACATGTTTTAGGGTCCACTGAGACAGGTTGAATGACTCGAGTGTGTATGGAAAAGCCAGTAATTTTAGAGGTTGGATGGGGTTGTATTCTTGCAGAATACGGCTCTTGAATCAGAACAACATCAATTGAATGCTCCTCAGTGGCCTGGCGTATTTCATCCGCAACTGTGCGGGACCTTTGCCCATTTATTTGCATCATTCTCAAGTATTTAGTTTGAGATACGGGGGCTCCTCTTAGGCTTCCAGAAAGAGTGGGCAGGACTGGAGCGGGGACACAACTGGTATTTCTTGTTGGTTTAGGCATCAGCGGTCCTTAGTCTTACGAGTTCCAGAGCCCTTTGGTATTCTGGGCATAAAATATCCCGGAGAGAATGGTTATGTGCTCACCTGTTCCTTTTACAATTCACACAAGAGGGCTCTTCATCACGGTAGGGACATTCTGCTTGGACATGCCCACTCCTGGCACAATGCCCGCAGGATGGAGATTTGTGGGAGCAGCGTTGGGAGGTATGCCCATATCCCAGACATAGGAAACACCTTGTGACAATTGTAAACGGATGAAATCGGTGTGCACTGAAACCAAGGAATAATCTATCTGTAGAGAGGACAGTTCTATAAATCCGTGGGGAGAAGCTAATTACTTTGTGTTCTGTAGAGTTAGATTTTGATTTTGTTGCAAACCTAAAAGTGATCTCAGCCTTAACTTCCTTCCAGGAGAATCCCCGGTCCTGTAGGTTTCTGTGAAACAGATCCTCAAGTAATTCATCATTGGAACTGTGCTTTGGAACATCATACACTATGATTGACGGATTTGACTTTTTAGGAGGAGCTATGACCACTCCTGCATTTGTGAGAGTACCACATGTGGCAATACTTGTTAGGTCTTCTTTTGTTGCGGTCTCCAGTAGGACTCCTTTGTTCCTAATGGGTCTAAGGGAGTTCACTTTTAGATTCTTATAATCAGCCCTTATAGTGCTTTGCACCAGATTTTTGACATCATTGCTGGTCTTGAGCTCTGAGGTATCACTTGCTCTCAACAGTAGTAGATGCTGTGGCTTCTTCTCTGGGTGGTGCACATGGAGAATTTGTATCATGCCATGGGCAAGGGGCTCCTGTCCCAACTTCACTGCAGCAGCATAGGAAGTGACATCCGCAGCAGGCCCAGGGGGGGACGGAGTCTCAATATAGTCAGGGTCAGCATTAGTACAATTTTGGGGCCTGCCAATAGCATCAATGACCTTTTCCAGGACTACAGTTTTGGACCGAAGTTCTTCATTCACAGCTTTGAGCCTCTCATTGTCAATGAGGAGCTCAGTTGTAATTGACTGAAGGGTGGACCACAACTCCTGCACACGGTTACCTGCACTTCTGGTGAAGCGACTGGAGTCGTGGTTTAGGAATGCGATCAACTGCCTACGAAGTCGAGAGATTGTTTGTTGAAGGGTAGCTGGCTCTGAAGTGGGTCCACCTTCTGGGACACAAGATGGAGGAGGTATCCCCAGTCTAGGAGAGGATTTTAACCCAGCTGCGATAGCGTTGGCAAGGGCTGTCGGTGTGATAGTTTGGGCGACGCTTTTAATCTCTGTATGGGTGGAGGCCATTGCCCCAGAAGGAGGAGCAGCATCAGTGGGTTCAGCAACAGGGCTTTGGTCAGGGGCCAATGCCAGTGGTTGCCCCTCATCTTGGGTCACAAATTCCGAGCAGAGGAGAGCAGCCCATGCCTCCATGGTCTCCTTAGTTTTCTTGTTGGCCTTCTTCTTTTTCTTTTCTTTTTACTTGTTGATGAGAGAGGTCCGAGGAGGATGGCTAGAATTGTGCAACCAAACAGACAGATCACAATGTCGCACATCACGTCAGAATACAAACTTGGTGCGCAGAACAAAATATCACAACGGACCACTAGTCCCACAACAGCCGACAGCCACATCGCGTACCTTTGTTATCAATGAAGAACAAGAGAGCACGCCTCCTGTGGGCACAGCAACACCAGCACTTGGACTATCAAGGATTGGAAAACAGTTGCTTGGTCCGACGAGTCGAAGTTCCTGGCGCATCATGTTGATGGAAGGCTCAGAATTTGGCAAAAACAACATGAATCCATGGACCCATCATGTCTGATGACTACTGTGCAAGGTGGTGGGGGCAGTGTTATGGTGTGGGGAATGTTTTCTTGGCACACATTAGGTCCATCGAAACCCATAGATTCACGTCTGAATTCCACATTGTACCTAAACATCGTTGCTGACTAAGTGCATCTGTTCATGTTGACAGTTTATCCTCAGTCAGATGGTTACTTCCAGCAGGATAATGCGCCAGTGCACAAAGCCCGAATCACTATGGAATGGTTCCAGGAACATGACAATGACTTTTCTTTGCTGCAGTGGCCTGCTCTGTCCTCGAATCTCAATTCTATTGAACATCTTTGGGATGAGCTGGAAAGGGCTGTTCGCTTCAGGCCTATGCCACCGTTGAATCTCAAGGAACTGTGTGAGACACTCATGTTGTCTGCATGGTACTTCATTCCTGCACAACATTTTCAGCATCTTGTTCAATCCATTCCTAGATGAATTCAGGCTGTTTTGAAGGCTAAAGGAGGCTCAACACGCTACTAGGTAGGTGTACCTAATAAAGTGAGAGCACAGTGTATATCAGATTTTAACAGGGCATGAGGCCTCTTTCAGCGATAATGCAGAACATAATCTTTATGAAACACTTCACTAAATTACAGCACTCATCAATAAAAGTACTTCTCCATTCCTCCTGCAGAAAATTTTTCCAATTAGACAAGGGATATTGCCTCCATGGATGAGCCCATGTATCTTTATAATTCATTCCAGTGGTTCTGTTTGGCTCAGATTGGGCCACTGCATCCACTATCATATTATTCACACCAACCCATTCTATCATATACTGAACCTTACGGTGTTGTCCCTTTGAAAAATGTACAATCCTGAGCCATAAAATTGCATATGTATTGGAAGAATGGTACTATAGAGGGTGTCACTCTTTTTGCAAGTTACCATCGGTAAAACCATTGGTTCAATATAATATCAGGTATTAGCAGGCTGATACTGCCAGGATGGTATAGTTCTTTAAAAACAGTCTGAAAGGGAGTTAAATTTTTTAACCCAATATAGGTCGCAAAGGTTTTTGTAAAAGCCAGTATTGCCAACCTGTGCCATGACTCTTCTTGTGTGTTCACAGAAAATTTCAAGTGTATAATTGTATTCTTCTCCTTCACAAAGGGAAGTTGAAGTGTAGAAGGAGACTGTTGAGAGAATCAAGCACTGTTTAGTCATGAGTACCTTTATTTAAAGGAAAGATCAATGAAAGAAATTCATGAAGACATGCAGTAAAAATTGGGGGAATCTTGTCCTTCATATGCCATGGTCAAAAACTGGATTGCAAAATTTAAGCGCATGGAGGAGACAGTGTTGAAGATTCACCCCACAGTGGGAGCCTGTTACTGATTAACATCTGCAAATATAGATGCCATTCATGACCTCATCATGCAATACCACAGAATAATATTTAGACAACATTCAACATCCCCATGAGTGAGTTCATGATATTGTGGTGAATGTTGTAGGAATGAAGGTTTCTTTGGGGTGGGGTCCCTAAAGCAATAAATGAAGATCAGAAGCAGGAAAGAGTGGGATGTTGTCATGAGATTGGTTTATCATTTTAAAGATAATGAAGCTCTGTTTTGGGGTCCTTATATTATTGTCAATGAAACATGGATGCACCCATCTTCTGGGATGCAGAAGGAGTGATTGTGGTTGATTTCCTGGAACGAGGTGCCACTATCAAAGCTGAGTATTATTCTAACTTAGTGAGAAGTTTCTGAAAATAATTGAAGCTCAATAGACATAGAAATTGGCCAAAGAAGTCATCTTGCATCAAGACAACACACCAGCACACACAACATTTGTAACTCAGGCAATACCAAGTGACTGTAGGTTCAAGCTATAACAGCATCTGCCCTAGCAATGTTCTTTACAATACATGTTCTAGCAGCTATACATTTGCAGACCTTGGCTAATTCTTTGTTAAATTTTGGCATGACTTTTCTCAATAGCCAGCTGTTCAGTTTTGTAATGGCCAACTGCCTTTCACCAGTTTGTGGCATTGCTGAGAAGTATCAGGATCTATTGTTTGCTAATTCCTGCCCTTCAGCATCCTACCAGCTGTCTATGTTAATTTTTTTATCCTATTTCTAAATAGCATATCGATTATAAATGACACCACCTTTACCTTTTGCCATTACCCCACCATTTATAATATTTGCATAACGATCTTTGTAAAATTGCTTATTTGTTATTGTCCTAATAATTTTGATAAGAATATATATGGTAATAAATTATCATTAGTAAGCTATATATATCTGCTAATATTTTTATATTGTCATATTTTGTAATGCCATTAAAATTCATTTTATCTTATGGTACATAGTATAAATTTATTTGCATTCGCTGAAATATTATTTTAAAACTTTCAGAGAACATCTATAAACATCCAGATGATGATCGAAAATTTTATGCTGTGTTTACGACATCCATGTAAGTAATAACTGTATAATAAGGGTTGCCTACATGAAAAAAATTAAATTTATTATTAACTAATAATATGTTGTTTTAGATTTAAGGCTAGAGTTTACTCATAAGTTTACCCTTATCTATAATATACATACACTGAGTGACCACTTTATTAGGTACACCTATCCTTTTCATGAAATAGAGTTCCTTCAGTAACAGCATCATGCCATGTGACATGAAGAAGGGTGGCAGATATGTGGGAATTCAAGAATGGGCAAAACTCCATATGGGTAGCAGTAACCCAAATGTGTGGTACTACACTCAGGGAGGTGGAGTGGAGAATAAAAGAGGCCTGGAGTAATTGTGCAGTCAGAGCAGGTCATGGAATTTTGTCAATAATACGAGGGTGGTTCAATAAAGAATTGCCGTGACCTAGCCTGTTGATTCTTGGCACAGGTTTTAGTCCTTCTCTACATAGCCACCCTGCAGATTTACACATTTTCCCCATCGATGGATGAGGCTACAGATACCTTTTTTGTAGTAGTGGTGAGGTTGGTCTTTGAACCATGACTCTGTTGCAGAAATGAGTGTCTCGTCGTCAGGGAAGTGGGCCCCCAAAGAAATGATTTTAGGGAAGAAACCAAGAAGTCCGATGGTGCAAGATCGGGTGAGTAGGCTGGATGGGGCAGTATTTCATATCCACAAGTGGCCACTTGTGTTGTTGCATTTTCAGAAGTGTGAACTGGGATACTGTTTTGAAGCATTCTCACAGCATGCCACGCCTACATGTTTTGATTTTCTCCCATAATTTTGTAAGTTGGCATAATAGGCACCTGTAATTGTTCTACTTTTCGGCAAGTAATCAGTCATTATTATGCTTTTCTCATCCCAAAACACTTTCAGCAAGACCTTTCCTGCTGATGCTTGGACCCTTGCCTTCTGGGAAGGGGGGGGGGGTGAACCATGATGTTGCCATTCCATGGGCTGCTTTTTACTTTAAGGGTTGAAATGGTGTATCCAACTTTCATTCTGAGTGATTAGACGGGAGAAAAAGTCTTCCTCATTTTTTTGGCACAGGGCTAACAACTCTTGTGATTTCTGTTGTCGATCAGCCTTCTGGAAACCAGTCAATAATCAGGGAATCCACCTTGCACTCAATTTCCGTAGATTCTGCTGATGCCCAACCACACCTAAACTGTCTATGCCAGTGCTTCACAATGCCATAGGATGGGGCTTCATCCTTATATACAGCAGTCATCTCCTCGTGGACTTCTTTATATTTCCCCTTCAAGAACAGATTACAGCTCTGGCATCTATTTCGTCCATGATGCTACTTCATCACACGTTCAGCTCTGTAAGAGAAAAACAAATTAAGACGCAGGGCTGAAATTTTACACCTTTGGTACAGAGATATGTATGATGCTACACACAGAATATCATGACTCTGCAATATGTGGAAGTATGTGAGGGCAATTCTCTATTGAATCACCCTCCTATATAGGAATTTTGCCAGCAGAGACAAGGAGGTGATTATCCCTTTGTATAAGGCAATGGCCAGGCCACACCTTGAGTACTATATACAGGTCTGGAGGCCTCATTTTAGGAAGGATGTAGAGTTGCTAGAATGAGTACAAAGAAGGGCAACAAGATTGGTGAGAGGAACAAAGGGGTGCACTGACGAAGAAAGGCGTAAGTTCTGCCTGTTGCAGCATCTGGAGACTAGGCACCTGTGATGTGTGATCTGATTGAGGTGTATAAGGCCTTGAATGGTTTGAGCGGGCTCAGATTAAGAACCTGAGGGGGCATAGATTCAAATTGAGGAAAGACAGTTGTAGAACAGATGTGCAGAAGGTTGCCTTTAGCCAGCTGGTAGTTGACTGCCGGAACAGACTTCCATCTGTTGTTGCGGAGGTTGATAGCTTAAGTAAATTTAAAGCTGAACTAGACAAACATTTGGAGTGACCAGATGGGTGAAATTGGAAGAGTTTTTTTTTTGGCTGATGCTGTATAAGCTTGCTTTCTTGCATCATATACCTCAACTAATGCTAAAATTACATTTAAAGATTGACTAAACTTTTTCAAAAACCAGAATGAATGTGACTTTGCTCCCCCTGCCACAACTAAACAGATTTTAAAAATTAACTGAAGGCTTATTACTAACTCTTGAATGGCTTATTCAACTTGGCAAACCCAGGGTCCTGAGCTGAATATCATCATTCTTCTCTTTCTTGGTGATTCCTTTCCACTTTTCTCTCTCTCTCAGGGTAACTTGGGAATTTTTTTTTTTTTTTTTTTTTTTGGCTGGTGCAGCATAGGCCTCAGGCTTCCTTGCACCATATGGCTAATAATAATAATTACTAGCCACTGTTGAACCAGAAGTCCTTAGCTGAATTATAATTAATAGTATGACTACTCCTTTAGAACAACCTTCTGTACATAGGTACAAATTCAGAGGTGGTGCAAGTGCACCACCTCTGAATTTTGAAGTAATACACAATTTTTAATATTTTCATTAAAACAGACAGTATGAACCAGAGATCTAATGCTCAATACGTTCTACATTGATATCAATATTTGTAAAAGAAGTTTACCTCAATATGATGCGTATGACACTTCCGTATGAGCTCTCCAGAAATAAAAAAAACGAACACACTTAAAAAATCGAAAAACTTACATTACAGTAAAAAAATAATTAAAAATTAATTCAACACAATTAAAAATCAAGTAAAAAATTAATTTAACGAAAAAATTGCAAAACAATTTTCTTTCCTGAAGCTGGCAACGCTTTTCGATCATATGTCATGATCACAGGAATGAAAATTACCGAATAAGGGTGAGCATGAAACTTAAATAGGGATTATTTGTCTTCACGCATGCACTTTTACTTAAAAAACCACAAATCGGAGATTTGATATAGCTGGCAAACATTAACAGAATTCTCATGTAATTTAATTTTGACGGTTTCTGCAATTAATAGTCTCATAATTATGTTGGACACTAAGTATTTTGGCCTTGTTAAATAAAAGAGTATGTTTTTCATTAACAGCATGAAAAGCTAATTCTGATGCTGCTGAACGAGAAGCACGAACTGAGGCCACATGTTGATTGAGAGGAAACTGCTTAGAACCTTCATAAGATGAGTCGCAATTGCAGCAAGAAATGTTGTATACCAGGTCATTTATTGTTTATTTGTGTTGCGAACGAGGAAAGGATTAAGCAATTTTTCAGTATAGTGTGTAATTTCTATATTGGCCTGGCCACAATTTTAAATTCAGTATCTTTAAAGAATCTGTTAAGCTGTTTCTGCCACTGTTCAACATATGGGACAGAAATAAATTCATTTTTTGATATTACTATTGTTGGATGGTGTAGTGTTTTGTATCCTATCCTTAGCCTGTACCCTACTTCGGTTTATTGTAGCAAGGGAGTAATCCCTGTTTAAGAATCTGCTGGTAAATATTTGTATTTCTATGCTAATTCACGAACACCCCCCCCCCCCCCGCCCAACATTCAACGAGCCAACATATCAACAGGTTACAAATCTTTACTCGTATACGCTATCACAGGACCAGATTTCTCTTTTATCCAAAGGATTAAATTATAATTTGCCACCTTGGAAACTATCTAAAAAAACAGTGCGTAACTGATATTGAATTTGGACTTCGTAACGTTCCACAAAAAGATTTATTTATTCAACAAGTTAACCAAGTGACGAATAACATAAAAGAAACTCAACTTTCTAAATTGAATGCTAATGACAGTTCAGCTTTATGTGAACTTCAGGAAAATAAAGACATTATTATTCAGAGGGCAGATAAAGGAGATTCAGTTGTATCAGATACCTCCACTTATCTTGAAGTAGATCCGGCACTATTTACCAATTTGGTCAATCAATACAGTAAAACATTAACCACGTATCGAAAAAATGACTACATTACTATGGCTCAGTTAAAGGCCAGAACATTCAATATTCCTGCACTTTTCGGTCAGGTGAAATTATATAAGACTGGATTTCCTATTCGGCCTATTCTTCCTACAGAAACTCAGCATTTTCATCCTTGGCCACACACACACACACACACATATATATATATATATATATAGCATTATAAAAACTTTCAGACAGGCGATACAATTTGGGATTAAGAACTACGATACATTATTTAATAACCTTTAGGACTGTAGACTTGGCGATAATGATAATTTATTCTCACTAGATGTTACCTCGTTATATACGAATGTAAACGTTGAATACACATTAGATATTCTTTGGGATACGTTAAATAATAACTTGATAAAGATTAATTATAAGAAGCTTCCTATTAAGGAAATTTTTCATTTAATTAAACTCTTAGTTGAAGCCAACTATATCACCTATCGAGAAAAAGTATACAAACAAATTTTTGGGTTGCCAATGGTATTAAGCCTGAGTAGCTTAATATCGGAGATCTATCTCTCAGCGATTGAGCGTATACATTTGATGCCTTTTCTACCCCGTATCGCATACTATGGGAGGTATTTAGATGATGTTCTAGTTATTACTGATAGTAGCACTATCCAAGACATTTTACATTCATTTAATAATATTCATTCTAGACTCAAATTTACATTGGAAAGGAAGAATATGGATATTATGTCATTAAATTTTCTAAATTTCACGCTTACTCGGGACTCGAATAAAATCCAATTTAACATCTATCATAAACCTACAAACACTGGTATGCTTCTGCATTATAACAGCTACCACCCGTTCACCTACAAAAGATCTATTATCTTTAATCAATTTCTCAATGTCTATAAATATTCAATGACGGAATCTGCTTTGGGCACAGAAATACAAATATTAACCAGCAGATTCTTAAACAGGGGTTTACCCTCTTGCTACAATAAACCGAATTACAGTACAAGCTAAGGACAGGATACACCAACCAACAATAGTAATATCAAAAAATACTTTATTTCTGTCCCATGTGTTGAACAGTGGCACAAACAGCTTAAGAGATTCTCTAAAGATACTGAATTTAAAATTGTGGCCAGGCCAATATGGAAATTACACGTTATACTGAAAAATTGCTCAGTCCTTTCCTCATTTGCAACACAAATAAATGACCTGGTATAATTTCTTGCTGCGATTTCAACTTGTCTTATCAAGGTTCTATGCGGTTTTCTCTGAATCAACATGTGGCCTCAGTTCGTGCTTCTCGTTCAGCAGCATCAGAATTAGTAGCTTTTCGTGATGCTAATGAAAAACATACTTTTTTATTTAATGAGGACAAAATACTTAGTGTCCAACGTAATTATACAAGACTATTAATTACAGAAACCATCAAAATTAAATTACATGAGAATTCTGTTAATGTTTGCCAGCCATATCTAATCTCCGATTCGTGGTCTTTTACGAGGATCGCGAAGACAAATAATCCCTATTTAAGTTTTATGCTCACCCCTATTTGGTAATTTTCATTCCTGTGATCACAACATACAGTCGAAAGCGTTGTCAGCTTCAGGAAGGAAAATCGTTTTGCAATTTTTTCGTTAAATTGATTTTTAATTGTTTCATTTTAATTTCTGGAGAGTATCATACGGAAGTGTTCTACATATCATATTGAGGTAACTTCTCTTATTCTTTTACAAATTTTCATTAAAACACAAGTACTTTCTCCCACCAATCAGGAAATGTTGGCTCAGCTGTACACGTAAATCAGCCAAACTTGACTTAATTAAAATATTGGATGTATTTGAAATTTTGGTGAACAAAAAATTTATTCCCACATGCAGCACCTTGCAAAATATCCTGCTGGCACCCATGCTTCTGTGCATTATTATTATTATTATTAGACATATCTCTGAAAATGTCTACAGTGTATATGCCATTTAATACCTAGGTTAATTAAATCATGTAGGTTAAATTTTTGGTCATTCTCCAGCATCTTGCAAAATATCCTGCTGGCACCCATGCTTCTGTGCATTATTATTATTATTAGACATATCTCTGAAAATGTCTACAGTGTATATGCCATTTAATACCTAGGTTAGTTAAATCATGTAGGTTAAATCTTTGGTCATTCTCTTCTTTGTAGTGGTGAAGTGGCAGCATCAACAAGTAAGCACATATTCTATCAATTAAGGTTGGATATGATTATTCCATAATCATATCCAACCTTAATTGATCTATTTTTTAATTTTAAATTTATGTAATTAATAATTTGACTCTATTCCCATTTATTTGCTGTCTGTGCAGTCACTGAAGAAGGAATCTAATTATAATCTATATATAAATTTCAAGCGGAAATAAACAGATTTAATTATTTTTATGAAAACAAAGGTGCGTTTCAGATATTTGGCCATAGTGTCAAAATTCGTGGCTATACTTCTACGTTTCCCTCAACATGCAGATAACTTATTCCAGTAATTAACAACTTGCTGGCTAAAAGAAAACTTCCTACAATCCAGTCTAAGCCTCTTGCCCTGTAATTTGAATTTATGGCCCCTAGTTCTGGAATCATTTATAACAGTGAAAATTTTGCCTTCATTCAAAAAGGTACCTAAAGTAGGTACCTTTTTGCAGATCTTACCAAAAGTTCACATTTAGGAAGAGAATGTTTTATTCCTTCGTTTTATAAACTAAAAGTTTAAACATATACTAGTTTAAACAGGCTAATGCTTCAAATGCATTAACCTGTTTAAACCAGTATTATGTGTATCAATTTTCACTGTTACACATATGAATTAACAGATTATACAACACACAGGAAGGGATTTGAGCAGATAATACTCAGCAATTTACAGTTATGAGTAAGCACAGTCCTCAGAGAGGATTGTTTCTATTAGCTTTCCACATGGGTCACACAGTGCTGGGGCGCCTCCGTTGCCAGGTGGGCAGGAGCAGCAGTGCATAGCATACACTTCTTGATTAGAGCCCGTGACCACCAAATATGGAGGATGCGGAAAGGTCAGGGAATGACCACCGCATATCCCCGGAGCAATATGGCCTTAGTTGCTAATGCTCCTAAAAACCAAATAACAACAACAACACACAGTGCTAGCAGCTTATTATTGGATAAAGATCACCCAACTCATATGTTTTTACTGGTGAGCCCATGTTCTTACTCATAATTGTAAATGTCATATGATCTCCTGCTCACATGAGTTTTTTTCACTCAACATTTCAGGTTGGTGTTGATAAGTAGACAGCTAGTGTTACCTGTAATCGAAGTGTAATGTTCTGTTAAGGCCTTTTAAGAAAACTCTATTTTTCTGATGGTTTGTGCTATTAGCTATTATCTACTGTAATATTATTAACTAGTTCTTATTTACTCTCCTACATCCAGGAAAAGTAACATATCAGCTTTGTTGATTTTTCAGGAATGGTTTAATGGGATCAGCAGTGTGCACCTTCAGTTTGGAATCCATACAAGAGGTCTTCAATGGAAAGTTTAAAGAGCAGGCAACATCCTCCTCTGCCTGGCTTCCAGTTCTAAGTAGCAAAGTACCAGAACCTCGCCCAGGACTCTGTGTTAATGACACCCAAACTCTACCTGATTCTGTATTAAATTTTATTAGAGGTCATCCTTTAATGGATTCTGCTGTTGCTCATGACAATGGTAAACCAGTATTTTATAAGAGAGATATTACTCTTACTCGTCTTGTTGTTGACAGACTAGAAGTTGACGGTGTTCACTTTACTGTATTTTATGTTGGGACCAGTAAGTATTCAAGTTAAAAGATTTATTTAGCTGTTGATTATAATAGACCAGCATGAGTATGCATTGAAATTACTTTTTTTTTTGTTGGATGACAAAGAAAATCTATTGTATAGAAAACAGTGAATCATAATAATGAAAATTATTGCTTAATTGTAGTAATAGTTCCATTAGACAGGCCCATCAAAAATTTATGCTACATTCAATCATAATTCAGTGGTAAATGGGGTTGTGTTCTGAATACATGCTAAGACAACTAAGGTCCTGAGATGTCAGTATATTTTGTAAATTGTACATATTCTTTGATTGTTTTATGTTTCACAGGATGTAAAATTTAGGTTGCTTGCCACAATAAATAACTTTATACTCTTCCCCTCCTAAAGGCTGACTGATTAATTCAGCCACAGCTTCACAGCTCTAAGTCCTTTACTAGTTCTTACTGTAAATGACAAATAAATCACTCTGTCTTCCAACAGGAACCAGATGAATGGCATAATCACTGTGGTGGATGGAGTGGCATAACTAAGAGAATTGGTATACACTGTCACATGGGTGCATCTATACTTGAGATGTGAAACATTCTTTGTTATTATCTTATCATAATACTATACTCACCTAACTCCATCAACAAAGAAAATATGGATAAAATATGCTAGAAGAACTGCATTCTCTCTTTTATAGTTTATCAGTTCCCCTTTTCTTTCACTTAAGTTGCTTGCACAATTTTGATTTGGAATGGACTGTAGAGTATTTTTGCCTTTCCAAGATTTTCTCTAAGGGTAGCATATTCTATAAGGAACATCCTCAGTTACAAGGTTAACAGATATACTGGAGTTTATCTGTTAACCTTGATTCAGTCACATGGGATCAGTTCAACCCTGACAATGTTTAAGCAATTCATGCTTTCTCTATTCCATCCACACACCTGAAACTCCTAATAGCTTTTTTTCAAAATCTTTTCTTTGAATTATCTGCAGAAAATTCTGTTATTTACAATTTGGAAAAATTCTACTCTCTTTACTGCTGCACACTTTTCTCCAATCGATAATGCTATCTGGCTTCGTGACATTGACACATCATCTGAAATCAAACTGTTCGTTGAAGCATGTGATTTTTAAATTTGCATTTACTCACAAACAAGTCTTAAAGGGAGTTCTAATTTTCTAAAATTAAATAAATATATATATTTTTTTAAAATAGAATCTGGACTTTTCACAGTTGTGTTCAGAAAATATTGAAAATATAGATGCGATCAAAAATATAAACAATTTTGAATTATTTTTTACTGATTTTTCAAATTTTCCCACGACTAGATGACAGGTTCCAAGAGCAGGAGAATGTAACAGTTTGGTATGTGCAGCACAGCATGACAAAATTCAGTCGCTCGTAAATTGTGATGAAGAATTCTAATGAGATAATCTGCAAATATTTCACTATAGTTGAATAGAAAGGTTGTTATAAACTGATGAATCTCTGATGTGCTTAATCATTAGCATTAGCCCATGATGCAAGAAAGCAAGCTTATATAGCATCAGCCAAACCCCCCCCTTCTCATTTCACCCATTCACTTGCTCCAAATGTTTGTCCATTTCTGCCTTGAATCTGTTTAAGCTATCAACTTCTACAACAACAGATGGAAGTTTGTTCCAGCAATCAACCACCTGCTGGCTAAAGGTAAACTTCTGCACATCTATCCTACAACTGCCTTTCCTCAATTTGAATTTATGACCTCTCAGGCAATTATTCTGAGCAAGAGAAAGAATTCCATCAGCATTGAGCATGCTCAAACCATCCAAGGCTTTATACACCTCAATCAGATCACCTCGCAGGTGCCTAATCTCCAGACACTGTAATTTGCAAAACTTAAGCTTTTATTCCATTCACTAATCTTGTTGCCCTTCTCTGTAGTCGTTCCAGCGGCTCTACATCCTTCCTGAAATGAGGCCTCCAGACCTGTATACAGTACTCAAGGTGTGGCCTGACCATTGCCTTATACAAGGAGATAATCACCTCCTTATCCCTGCTAGAAAAATTCCTGTATATCATTGACAAGACACCATGAGCTACTCTTGCAGACTGTCTGCACTGCTCAGGAAACTTCATATCTGCCTGCACAATTACCCTAGGTCCTTTTCACTCTCTACCACTGTCAGTGTAGTACCACACAGTTGATACATTACTCTGGGGTTACTGCTTCCCATATGCAGTACTTTACATTTGTCAATGTTAAACTTCAGTTGCCACCTCTCAGCCCATCTGCTCAACTTTTCTAGATCCTGTTGCAGCAGTGTACTGTCATTAGTGTCATTAACAACCCTGCCGACCTGCAAACTTGGACATTAAGCCTAATATACCATTATCAATATCATTAATGAATACAGAAAACAACAATGGACCCAACACTGAACCCTGGGGGACTCCACGAAGAGTAGTGTCCATTGATTACCATCTCTGTCTTCTCCCACTCAACCATCCCTTTATTCATAGCAGCAATTTGCCTCCAATGCCACACTGCTCCAATTTGTGCAGCAGTCTTCCATGTGCAACAGCATCAAAATCCTTTCTAAGATACAAATATATGATATCAGAATTATTTTTTGCATCGAGTTCCTTTGTGACTACATCATAGTATCTAATCAAATTGGTCAGGCAAGACCTCCCCTTAACAAACCCATGCTGTGTCCAAGCTATAACTGAAGTCTTGTCTATATGATCCTACAGTGCTTCTTTAACCAGTGCCTCCATTAATTTCCCTGGAACAAAAGTTAAACTAACAGGTCTGTAATTACCCGTGTCTCCCTTTGATCCTCCTTTGTGAATTGGGGTCACATCTGCACATTTCCAGTCCATGGGTACCTCCCCTGAGCTCTTATAATTATGGCTAAGGGTTTGCTTACTTCCTTTGCTGCCTCCCTTAATATAACTGGATAGATTCCATCGACCCCAGGTGCCTTTCTTATGTTTATCTTCAACAATTTCTCCTCCACTTTACTCGCAGTTATTACAACAAGATTATCTAGCTTACTGCCAGAGTTTAATACACCTCTGGCATTCCCCTCCCTGAATAACTCCTCATGTGTGAATGTCAATGCAAAATATTCATTTGGTTTGTTAGCTACACCTGAGCAGGATCATCAACAGTTGAACCATTGATATCAAGTGGACCAAACTGATTTATCCCCTTCCTTCTAGAGTTTACATAAGTAAAGAACTCTTTGCATCCTTTGCCAAAGATTTCTTGTAATCTGCCTTTGCCTGCCTAACCGCCTTTGTGACTATTATAGACCAGCTTATATCTATCATAGGCTTCTATGTCACCTGTTAATTTATATGTATCCCATGCATTTTTCTTCTCTGCCACGTCTAATTAGTTCATCTGACATCCGTTTAGGCCTAAATCTTGAACAGTATTTCTTAGTTGGTATGAAAATTCTAGTAGCTTCCAAGATTATTTCTTTGAATGCTTCCCATTTTGAATTTGCTGTTGGTAACATCATCAGTTGGTCCCACTGTATAGAATTTAAATACTGTCTCAGACCACCATAGTCACCTTTACGAGAGCAAAAACCCTTCCCTTTACCCCTGATGGTAGTTTCCTCTTTGAGTAAATCCCACTTCAGCACATTGTGATCACTGCCGCCTAGTGGTTCCTCTATCTGCAGATTCTTAATGCATGAAGAATCGCTACTGATAATCAGATCAAGAGTATTACTCCCTCTACTTGCCTCCCGAACATGCTTCTGTAGAAAACAGTCATCCAATAAATCCACAAAAGCCTTGCTAGTGTGTGAGTGACCAACTCACAATTCCAGTCAAGCTCTGGGAAATTAAAATCCCCCATTATAAGGCACTCTGATTTACTGGCCCACTCCATTTTTCTCAACAATTGCTTATTATACTCATTAGATTCATTAGGCCTATAACACGCACCTACTCTCATTTTTCCTTCCCCAGTTCTTATGTCACACCAAACAGACTCAACATTGCATTGTCCACCAACATGAATTGGATGCACTTCCTTAGATTTTGTGTTTCTTAACTAACAACATAATCCCTCATCCGTTCCTGTCCTGTCTATTCTTTCTGTACACATTTTACTCTCCAAATTTCAATTCTGCACTGCTTATGTCTATGTGACACCATGTGTCTGATATCCCAACAATATCTGCCTTTGATGTCTTGACTAGCACTTCAAGCTCATTAAATTTATTAACTATACTCCTAGCATTGGTGTACATGCAAGTATACATGCACCTGTTTCTACTCTTAGTTACCCTAACACAGCCCGTGTATTTACTTGTTCCACTATGACTCTCAGCAGTCCTGGGAATCTCTATTGCCTTGCTTTCCAGGTTGCTGCTCAATTGCATTCAATAGAAGCAGTGCAAGAGTAAATTTCACCTCTGCCAGTGGCTACTGTTAATCTATTAGTCCGTGTATCCCCCCCCCAAGCTAGCAGTTTTCCGACCCACCTAACTCTGCCTCGATAGCATCAGCAAATATTCTTGCGCCCTTTCTATTTAAGTGTATCCTATCCCTGTAGAAGCAGTCTCTCCTGTTAACAAGCACAGACCAGGCTGAGAAAAATTCTACCCCTTGAGCCTTGCACAATCTCTCCAGGGCTGAATTGATCGACAAGGCTCTCATCATTTACTCCCTCCTATCGTGTCTGGGCAGAATTGCAGACACTTTCAAATTCAACCCTAACTAACGGGTTTTTTTCAACATTGACCTGTACTTGTTAAGTAATTCCGCCGGTCTCCTACTCTTAATATCATTAGTGCTAATGTGTACAACAATATCACCCTTTGTATACTTAAAAGATGATATCTGCTCTACAACGTTATGAACCTTTGCCCCTGGCAGACATACCCTGGTCCTGTTCCGCCTATCCTTTTTGCACAATATGTTCCTCGTTTCCCTGACAATAGAGTCACCGACAACTTGTTCCTTTGGGACCAGTGCATTCTGCCTTGGGGGGTTGCCACTGTGTCGCGTGATGTTCAATTACAAGCTCTGGCATTGATGTGGGCAGCCGAGAGCTTGATGGGCCATTCAGTTTAAATCCTTCGAGGGCATCCACCCTGTCCTTCAAGCTCTCATATAGGCCCATAACAACACTGAGTTGGTACCTGATTTTCTCACACTCCTTACATCACGCACACACAAAGACATTCCCCTTGGGAATATCATGTCCCATTCCTAATTGCTCCACAAACATCAAAAGGGTGAAATGACACACTTCTCTCCCCCCCCCCCCCTAAATTTATCTGGTTACTTTGGGAATTATCCTTCAACAGCAGGTGAGTTTTACTTCTATTTTTTTTTGTCCTCACTTTTTCCTATTATATATGGGGTCAGCATGTTTTTTTTTTATTGTTTTGGCATGCAATTTTTACGGCCGGATGCCCTTCCTGACGCCAACCCTCACCCTTTATCCAGGCTGGGGATATGCGGTGGTCATTCCCTGACCTTCTGCATCCTCCATATTTGGTAGTCACGGGCTTGAACCCCGTGTCTAATCAAGAAGCATGTGCTATGCACTACTGCTCCTGCCCACCTGGCTACGGAGGCGCCTCAGTTTTACTTCTTCCATTACAGTGTTATAAAGGAAGTTCTTCATCTGGGGTTCTCAGATGAAGAAACTCTAATTAGATAGTATGAACCAGAGCTATAATGCTCAATACGTTCTACATTGATATCAATATTTGTAAAATAATAAGAGAAGTTTACCTCAATATAGTACGTAGAATACTTCCGTATGATACTCTCCAGAAATTAAAACAAAAAAATCGAAAAACTTACATTAGAGTAACAAATAATTAAAAATCAATTTAACACAATAAAACTCAATTTAAAGCAATTAAAAAAAAAAGAAAATTAATTAAAAGAATTTAACGAAAAAATTGCAAAACGATTTTCCTTCCTGAAGCTGACAATGCTTTTCGACCGTATGATGTGATCACAGGAATTAAATTAATTTTCTTGTTTTTATTTGCGTTAAATTGATGTTTTATTGTGTTAAATTGATTTTTAATTATTTGTTACTCTAATGTAAGTTTTTTGTTTTAATTTCTGGAGAGTATCATACGGAAGTATTCTACGTACTATATTGAGGTAAACTTCTCTTATTATTTTACAAAGAAAATAATACAAAAGTTCAGTGGTGTCACCCACCTAGTTTGTACTGGTTCAGCAGAATTGGTTGTTAAAAATTAAGGAAACTGCTACTGTTATTCTTATTTACTGTGTTTAAAAGATTAAGAGTAACCTGTTTATTTAAAAAAAAATAGAGTGATGCTACCATTATGTGAGTTTCTACAGAAATTTCTTAGTAAACATATTTTTATAGTGTGTGTGTGTGTGTGTGTGTGTGTGTGTGTGTGTGTGTGTGTGTGAGAGACATTTAAAACTTAAACTTTGAATTCAAAAATTGGCTAAGATGTTTAAATTTTAAGTAATACTGATAAGCTTGGAGTATCTAAACCTAGACCTAAATAGTACTGATATATGCTTAGGGGCCTACAGGTAATTAAAGATTAAGAATTGCTGAGCTAAGGGGATTAGGTCAATCTTTTATGAGTAGCAACTTGGGAAGTAAGGTTTAAACCATTTCCATAAATATTTTATAGCTAATTTCTTTTTTGACATCCATCAGGTACACAACCTTTCATTATAACATTTTGCTTATTGGAGTAAAATTATTCAGCTTGTGTACATGACTAAAGTGAAGCTTGTTGTTTGGTTTTTAGAAGCACTAGTAACTAAGGCCATATTGCTCCGGGGATATGCGGTGGTCATTCCCTGACCTTTCTGCATCCTCCGTATTTGGTGGTCACGTGCTCGAATCCTGGTCTAATCAAGAAGTGTGTGCTACGTACTGCTTCCTGCCCACCTGGCTACAGAGGTACCAAAAGTGAAGCCCACAGGAATGCATTCTTGTATTAGTCAAAGTAGAAGGGGTGTATAATAAATCCTATTGTACAGCCACTCCCCGACTTAAGTAAGGGTTGCGTACCGTGGAACTCTATGTAAGTCGAATTTCCCTAAATGCTTATGCAGCACTCGCAAATTTGATTGAATTTAATTGAAGCAAAAAAGTAAATAATTCTATTTACACGTTCGACAAACATGGAAATAGAATTATTTATTCAATTTTTTTATCTCATGCACAGGAAAAATTACAAAAAGAGAGAGGAGACAAGCATAGCGTCAGCAAGTTTTACCTCACATTCACACGTGAGGAATTATTAAGGTTTGAAAATGGCAGAAGGTTATCAAATTGTAGCAGGGTGCTTAATGATCTTGTAATAACTGAGAGCAAAGTGGAAGAGAAATTGTTGAAGTTAAACGTAAGAAAAGCACCTGGGGTGGATGGGATCTATCCAGTTATATTAAAGGAAGCGGCAAGGCAACTAAGCAAACCCTTAGCCATAATTATGAGAGCATCCTTGGACTCAGGGGAGGTTCCCACGGACTGGAGATGTGCAAATGTATCCCCAATTCACAAAGGGGGATCGAAGGGTGACACGAGTAATTACAGACCAGTTAGCTTAACTTCTGTTCCGGGTAAAATAATGGAGTCGCTGGTTAAAGATGCATTGCAGGATCATCTAGACAAGACTGCAGCAATAATTCAGACACAGCATGGGTTTGTTAAGGGAAAGTCTTGTCTGACAAATTTGATAGGATATTATGATGTGGTTACAAAGGAACTGGATGCAAAAAACAATTTTGATATCATATATTTGGATTTCAGGAAAGCTTTTGACACTGTTGCGCATGGAAGACTATTGTACAAATTGGAGCAGAATGGTATTAAGGGTAAGTTGCTACAATGGATAAAAGGATGGTTAAGTGCGAGAAGACAGAGGGTGGTAATCAATGGGTGCTGCTCTTCTTGGACTAAATGTTATTAGTGGAGTCCCACAGGGTTCGGTGTTAGGTCCACTGTTGTTTTGTATATTTATCAATGATATTGATGAAGGTATATCAGGCTTAATGTCGAAGTTTGCAGATGATACAAAGGTTGGCAGGGTTGTTAACGACAGTAATGGCAGTCTGCTACTGCAACAGGATCTAGATAATTTGGGCAGATGGGCTAAGAAGTGGCAACTGAAGTTTAACCTTGACAAATGCAAAGTACTGCATATGGGTAGAAATAACCCCAGAGAAACGTACCAACTGTGTGGTACTACACTTAAGGTGGTAGAAAGTGAAAAAGACCTGGGAGTAATTGTGCAGTCAGATATGAAGTTCTCTGAGCAATGCAGACAGGCTGCAAGAGTAGCTCATGGTGTATTGTCAATGATATATAGGAATTTTGCTAGCAGGGAAAAGGAGGTGATTATCCCTCTGTATAAGGCAATGGTCAGGCCACGCCTTGAGTACTGCGTACAGGTCTGGAGAC
The DNA here is from genome assembly GCF_048544385.1 of Mastigoproctus giganteus. Taxonomy (NCBI): domain Eukaryota; kingdom Metazoa; phylum Arthropoda; class Arachnida; order Uropygi; family Thelyphonidae; genus Mastigoproctus; species Mastigoproctus giganteus. Next base: position 178,739,997 of record NC_143581.1, read on the forward strand.
CTCATTTTAGGAAGGATGTAGATTTACTTGAGCGGGTACAGAGAAGGGCAACAAGATTGGTGAGAGGAATGAAGGGATCCTCTTACCAAGAGAGGCTTAAGTTCTGCAAATTGCAGTGGCTGGAGACTAGGCACCTGCGCGGTGATCTGATTGAGGTATATAAGGCCTTGAATGGATTGAGCACGCTGAATTCTGATGGGATCCTTCCACTTGTTCAGATTACGAACCTAAGGGGGCATAAATTCAAATTAAGAAAAGACAGATGTAGAATAGATGTGCGGAAATTTGCCTTTAGCCAGCGGGTGGTTAATTGCTGGAACAAACTTCCATCTGTTGTTGTGGAAGTTGATAGCTTGAATAGATTTAAGGAGGAACTGGACAGGCATTTGGAGGGAATGGTGTGATTTTTTTTTTTTTTTTTTTTGGCTGATGCTGCATAAGCTCATACATTTGCTTTCTTGCATCACATGCCACTACTACTACTACTACCTTTCGAGCATTGTTTCCAGAATTCACTCTCCACCTGATAAGCATGCCGCTGCAGAAATAGAGGAGTGTGGAGATTTAGAAGGAGTTTTTACCAACACATCACAAAATTTCTCTGCAGCTGCAGAATCGGCACTGGCGACTTCACCGCATACGTTAATGTTTTGGAAGTTTTTCCATCTTCCATATAGCACCTGAACGCTGTTTTGTGATCACTGTTGATCTTAAATGTGTTGATCCTTTAACATGTTCTTTTATACACACACCACTGTCCCTTAAAATAGTATTCACTGTTGAAGCAGTGAGACCTAATTCCATGCAATAGATGACAAACTTGGTCCTGCTTCGTACTTCTTAATTAATCATCTTCATTTCTAAATCAATTTTTTGTTTCCTAGCACTGCCAGCACTTGCATTTTCTGTTGGTCCTTTTCCCTTCACCATTGTAATAAGTAAATAGGAATGAAGAGAAGATTCTGAAAATTTATTTGTTTTTTATATGATTGAAGATTTCAATGAATGAGAACTCATTTAACCATAATACCGTAACATAAAAACCCCCAGAATTACAGTTATCGGTATTATTGCAAATGCAATAATACTGATATCTTATTATCGATCGATAATATATAAGGTCTGGTTTACTACTCATTTATAATAGATTGTGCTAAAAGAAAAGCCCAATAAACCGGAATGTGCATATTGTTTTGTGGTAATAGTCCTCCAGAAATGTGCTTTAGAAAAATATCACAAAGGTGTTCAAAATTGATTCTTATAACGGAACATATGATAACGATGAAAGTGTAGTGCAATTTCTATTATAAAAATGACCTTTTAGAGAGATAAATAGCTTAGTTATTATTATTATTATTACTAGCCATATAGTGCAAGGAAACCTGAGGCTTATGCTGCACCAGCTAAAAAAAAAAAAATTTTTTTTAGTTACCCTGAGAGAGAGTCAGTCATAAGTAGAAGGGAATCACCAAGAAAGAGAAGAATGATGATATCCATCTCAGGACCCTGGGTGTGCCAAGCCCATACTCACCAGATGTGAGCCCTATTTCAACTTCTCAGGTCTTGGAACGAATTACCAAAAAAAAAAAAAAAAAAAAAAAAAACAACAATGTGTTATTGAGTTCACATTACGATATTTTCATGATACTTCCATTTATACCTATGGTATGCAAAATACTTTTCCATGATTTTTTTTTAAGTTTGCACTGGCTGGCAAAAACTTGCATAAAGTCGAATTTCCATAAGTCAAGTATTGCGTAAGCCGGTGAGTGGCTGTATATCAGATTTTTTCATGAGACAACTCATTATTTTTACATATGGGTGTGAGGCTTGCTTATAATGCTGAAATTAATTCTTTAAATCTTGGGTAGGATCTTTAAATAGTTTATTAATTTACTTAAATTATATACCTTGCAAATTTCCAGTTAAGATGTAATACAGTGTTAATTTTTTTTTTCTCTTAGATGAAGGCATTATCTATAAACTAGTAGAATGGTATAATAGAGATGGGGAAGAGCATTCTAATCTTGTAGATATATTTGAAGCTACTACACCAGATCCAATAAGAGCTATGGAAATCTCCAGTAAAGTAAGTTTATTAAATTCTAAGTTCATATCCTTTATTTACCAAATTTATAAAGTAATTCTCCACTACTCTATATTCCAGAACTAATATGTTTATTAGTTCTAGAATGTAGAGTAGCCTTCATTAAGGAAAATTTTTGCTCAGTTTTTAGTGTATTTTCTCAATAGTTTTAGCAAAATAGTGAGAAAGTGGAAACAATAATTTATTTGTAAATAGACTACATTTCTAATAGCAGAAAAGCCAGTAGGAAGTGCGAAAGTAGGAAAGTAGGAAGTGTGAAAGTGATGTTTTGTAAAACTTGCCAATTTATTACATTATTTGAGATTGCAGTACAAAATTAAAGTAAAAAGAGTGTGAAGCCATTTCTGAAGTATGATAAGAAAAAGGTTATATAACTGTTAGTAAGAGCAATGGGATACAGTATTATTGCCTCCAGTTATCTCTCTCTTACATACATTTCAAATTAAAGACAAGAAAAAGTTGTCAACTTAATTTCTTGTGATTAAATCACTTTTTTAATTATGTGTAATGAATCATGTCTCTGTATCGGTTATTTCTCTAAGAGGCTACTAGAGTCAAGAAAGAGATAAAAACAGTACGAAATTTATGGAAATTTTAAATTTCCATAATTTTTAAATTTTTATAAAATCTTTTATACATTTCAGGAGAAAATAAAACTAAAAGGTATCTTGAGGGAGAATGTGAGCCTTGGAAATTTGATGTAAAGAACATTTCAGCTGCATTGTGGCTAAAATTCACACAATGACACATGGATACTGGCTTTAAATTTAGGTGTAATGACTATATATTCATTTAATCTTAATTTATAATAGATTAATTTTTTGTAAATTTATATAGCGTTATTAAACAAAAATTAAAATCATTGTTCATGTGTGTCATTATTTGAGTTTTGACTAGGATGTAGCTGATATGTTAGTTACACCAAAAAATAAATGTGTGAAGTAAAAGCAATAAAACAGTTGTTAAAATTTGAGAAGAGAATAAGGTATATACAGTATGTATCTTGTTCCAAATTCAATCAGTTTTTTTTTTTACAGTAAGTTACATGGTAGTTATCAAATAATTTATCAGAAACATTGGTGGCAAGTAAGAAATGAACAATTAGAAACTAAGCAATGGCCTAACTACTAGACATATTAATCTTTTGGTGTGAAAGAAATACAGATTTCAGGAACAAACGTTCACATCCCTGCATCTCAGTAATATATCTGAAATTATAAATAACAGTCATTATTTGAGTCTTTCCAGTTGTTGTGAATGACAAAGGTGGAGAAGCGACTCAGACTTCTTCATGCAAGACTTTGCGGAGGTGCCTCTCCACCACTGTCATGACAACTCTAGCTTTGAAAATTGTTAAAAAATACTTCTCATCACGAAATTTATAAATTGCCTTTATTTATAGAATTATTAGCTAACTATTTAGCAACTTAGGAGAGTTACTTAATACAAAGAAGCACGCTATCGAAGTGCAATAAAAAATTGGTTTTTTAATTTTAACACAAAAAAGTAAATGATAGATTTCAACCAGAATAGTTTTCCCTTGATAAGCATTGAATAATGCTTAGCTAATGTGATTTTAAAATTTTAGCTCCATTAGTGACGGAAATATAGGGTTGGGGTGGGGGACACGAAAATGAACCATTTTCCTGTCTGGCGCTGCCAGTTTTAATTTTAAACCTACTCATTGAGCTCTTTCCAATGGTGTATAATAAGCTATAGGTTGTTGACAACACATTTTACCCCCCCCATTTCTCAGACAAATTTTTGTCAACAACGATCAATATGGCGTTATGTTGGCCCACATGATGTACAAACCCATGCAAAATTTCAAGTCAGTAGGTTGAGTGGTTCCGGAGATATAATGCTGTGACTGACAGATGGACAACCGAGTGACATTACATTACTTCGTTAGACTACGGACCATAAAAATAAATAACATAAGTAAAAATAATTTCGTAATACAGTTTTTGTAGAATATTCCAAATTTTTATTAAGTTCTCATCCGGACACCCTATGCCGACTTCTTTTTTTCCTCTTTGTGTGTCTCTTGCTGAATGAAGTTTCCAAAACAGCCACGAATCGACATATTTTGCTGAAACAAAGCGGGTCAGCATACAAAGCAGTGGGCCTACAATTTTAAGAAACAGTAGCGAAGAACCTGTTTTTGTCATCAATGAAGCTCTGGTTGGGTTGGCGATCAGATTCATTTGTGAAAATCCTTGTTCACATTCACTCGATGAAATTGGTATCATACTCAGAGCGTCCATCAAATGCTTCAATTCTTCCAAAACCATCTTTTCAATTAGGTATTCCCGAAATCCACAGGTATGAATGAATGTATCTCATTCATTTAACTGTAACCTAATTGACAATTTTCTAACTTCACTTTCACCAAATGCCAACAATTCATGTTTAGAAGGTTTAATACCTTTGTTGCTCTCGGTCTCCTTCTCTCGTCGTCGGTATTGTCACTAGTTCTTAAATTTGAATTTTTTCTTTTCTTTTTTTTTTTTTTTTTGAAACTGTCCAAAATGTCAGTGTCATTCAGGTACTGTGACCATGCCAGCAGAGATAGGGAAAAATGTGGATGGGGGGGGGGGGGGGATGCACTTCTGCAAAACAACAGGTTATTTGTCAGCATAAAATAACATCACTCTCTCCTAATTCTCGAATGGGGCGCTTACAGTTGATTCACAGCGGTGTCCAACCTACGGCCCGCCTGGAAAGTGAACTAAAATTGCATCTTAAATTTTGTTAATTATCAAAAAAATGCTCTCATTAAATGTTTTGTTCAGTAAATGTAATTGTGTATTGTACTTAATAAAATTTTCAAATATTTTAAATTTTACTTTTACATGCAACAAGATACGGAAAATGTAACACACTAAAGAAATCTAACTTTGAATATGGTCCCTGTACGGGTGGACCAGAGCCCATTGGGAATACCCCTTGATCTGTTGACCAGCGCAACTTCTCCGTATGTGAGACAGGTGGTCGGATAGGTTTTACCAGGTACCACTAAGTTGTAGAATGGTAATCCCTTTAGCTCTTAATTCGTGCAGCAGCACTAATTGCTTGAAGGCCAGAAATGCAAACAGTGCATACCGAGTTAATTCTCTCCTAATCTGTTCGCTATATGAAAATTTTCTTCGCTCGATAGAAAGTATTTTAAATGTAACTTCCAAAGGGAATTCAAAATAATTTACTATAAAAGGACTTCGTTAAAGAGAGGTCCGACTGAGCAATTTAAAATTATAAAAATGATTATACAGTGTTATATAGAAAATATCTTAACAATAGACAGTGAAAAATGCAAATTTAGTTTAAGCTTTTTTGAATAGTGGGTAAATATGTGAAAAAAATTTACAGAATATTACAAATTTCTAAGTGCACTGAATCCAAATTCAAATGTCACTGCTGATAAAGGTGCCAATACGCCATACCGTTGCATCCCAAAAAAAGCACTGGAGAAGACTATTGTTACTTATTCTGGGTGGGCATCACTACCCTGGTATTGCAAACATGACAACCCAGTTTTGAAGTTAATCCCACAATATGAGAGATCCCAAAAGGTGTACATGATAATACTTTAATAAAACTAAATGCAACTAGGCACAATATTTTAAGAGTTTAAGATTATCTATATAATATCGGTGTAGATACACCATTGACAACTGTTAAAGAAAAAGCTATGATAGTAGTGTAAAGGGCATCATTTCATCTGTATCTCATATTGTGCTCATCCTTTACAAGTTACCATGTATTGCCCTACATCGAATAAGTAATGCTTCACTAATAGAGAAGACTCTTGTTACTTATTCTCAGTGGGCACCACCACCCAGACGACACCATTTCAAGGCTTGTTGGCCTTTCATCAGTGGGTGGGCAGGTACCCTGGTATTGCAAACACGGCAACCCAGTTATGAAGTTAATCCCACAATATGAGAGATGCCAGAAGGCGTACACCTTCTGTCATCTCTCATATTGTGGTGCCCACCGAGAATAAGTGACAATAGTCTTCTCTATTAGTGAAGCATTACTTATATGAGATCCAGATAAAATTATGCCCTTTACACTACTATCTTAGTTTTTTTTTTTTAAGAGTCTATGGTGTATCTACGCTGATATTATATAGATAATCTTAAACTCTTAAAATATTATGCCTAGTTTCATTACAGTATTATCATGTTTGTCATTGATAACATTTAACATTTACAAAAGTTACACGTAATAAAATAGGAGTTATTTCTTGATGCAGATGCATGCTGATAATGATAAATTGTTACAGAAGACTATTATAACAAAGCCAGCATAAAAGAGAAGCCATTGCTCAGTGAAGGTAAAATAGATAGGAATATGGAGATTTTTTTTTTTTTTTTCCCAACTGTACATAGCTTGTGTGAAATCTCTGCTACAAAATCTTCCACACAAGTTGTGACACACTAGAATCTAACAAGAATTCGACTAGGTCAGCAGAGATGAATCAAGAATAGCAAGTATTAGTAATAGTATGGTTTAAATTTGGAAAATATTAAAATTTTCCAAATTGACTTATGCTGTCAGTGGAGTTTACAATAAATCAATCAATACAAATGTTAAAGGCGCCTCCGTAGCCAGGTGGGAAGGAGCAGCGGTGCGTTAGCACATGCTTCTTGATTAGACCGGGGTTCGAGCCCGTCAACACCAAATATGGAGGATGCAGAAAGGTCAGGGAATGACCACCGCATATCCCGGAGCAATATGGCCTTAGTTGCTAATGCTCCTAAAAACCAAATAACAACAACAACAAATGTTAATCGTATTTAGCAGTCACAGGCCTGAACCCCGGTCCACTCAAAGAGTGTGTGCTATTGCACTTGCGCTCCTAACCACTCAGCTACGTCAACCCTATTTATTTAGAAGTCTAATAAGTAACTGTTAATAAATGTAAACTAGCTTTATGTGGCAAATATTTGATCAACTGTCCCTCTTTCTAAAAAAAAGATTATTAAGCAAATTGTTTTTACTTCTTATAGCACAAGTCTTTGTATGTGTCATCAGACTCCTTGATACGACAGTTTGATTTAGTGATGTGTAAAGGAAGATATGATAACTGTTTACGATGCATACAGGATCCATATTGTGGTTGGGATAAAGATCATAATGAATGTAAACCATATGTCACAGGGTAAATATACAATGAATTTTTCTTTCATCCACTCAATATAAACTTTTTTTATATATCTGAAGGTATTTACTTTTAAACATTTGAGTGATTACATTATTTTCCTTTTAGAGGTTTATTATTATTATAATTTCTGAGTAATGTCTGTCTATAAGTGTTAATAAGGTTTTAGTTATATTTTACTTCCAGTCATACTAATTCCAACTTTTTTTTGGACTGAATGGCATAATTATTTTTACTGATTAATTTTGATCCTGTAAATAAATCATAGTATACATTGCCATCAGATGGCAGTTTGTGTTACTTCAAAGTATAAAGTTTGCCAGATTATATTTCAGTGCAGGCAGTGAAATAATTTAATATTATATGCAAAAGTTGTATGCATTTTTCATTAATTTTCTGTCTTTGAAATACTCTCCTCCCTCCAGTGACAGATAGAACCTTCATGGCTTGTGCTTATGCTCACATTAGAGATGATACCATTATCCATGAATTGATTTTAGTTTATAATATCATCACCATAAAAAGTGAATCTGTTATTACACCTGCTTCGAAATTTACTGATCTCTCATCGGACAACAGATGGCTTCTATTAACAAATTTATGCTGACTAGCAAATAATGTATAGAATTCAAATGAGCAGCTAAGTGATGTGTGGGGGGGAAAAGCTTCCAGTTAAATCCATAATAAACAAAGGATATATGCTTTTAACTTATTTTAATGCTTGCACTAAAATATAATTCTGTAAACTTTACTACTTTGCTGTGTAGGATAGACATGGCTTAGCATTAGGTGTTAAAGGTACACAAAAAAACTTCAAATTAAATATAAGAAAAGTCGTGTTTAATTAGAAGTTTTAGAGATTTTTCAGTCAGTAGGTAGGGATAATGGATATTCGTATACTTAAACAAATGGATTGACTTGGTATTTTGTAATGAGACCCAATTCACTTTGTCTGCTTTTGTTGGGGTTATTTGTGTGGAAATGTAAGTAGACAGAGCATCAGAATGGATCAGTCTGCATTCATTCAGTTTTTCACTGCTGAAAGGTAAGACATAGAGCAATATGTATGGGGAAGGTTGTTACTCAAAAACCACTACTGTGATGTGACAGTGGTCAAGAAAGCAATGGAAACATCCTCAGTCCCCAGGAATGAAAAAATGTTTGATCCCAATTTTTACAGGAAAAGTTATGGTAATTGTTTTCTGACAAGGAAAACTGAACCTTCCATCTTTCTGAACAGTATGTAGTCTTGAACACTGGGAATAAGCAAAAATTGGGACCAAAATTCTCAACCTAGTATGGCAGCCAGCTGACTTTATATCATGAGTTTGGAAGACTGTAGCTAAATATAACTGTATTTCAAGAACAAAACTTGTCAACCAGAAGTGCTACTCAGACAACTAATTTTTTAATAAACTGATATGTCAGTTCACACAAAACTTAATATCTGGTTTTTGGGTAACTGGATTTGGGCCATTGTACTTAGGTTGGCTATTCCAAAACCCACCCAAGTGTACATTGTTAAATTCAGTAATTCATAATTAGTATTTTAGAAAAATAATACAAATTTGACTGAAAATTAGAGGAAAAACTAAACTATCAAAAAAAACTAGAAGACACACCTGATTATCAAAAAACTTACACCTAAATTTTAAGAGTTGGCAAGTATGCACATCCACATGTTGCCAGCTGGATTTGGGCCTTACTTCCAAAGATGTGCTGAGAGGCACTGAGATACCCTGTCTGCAGTCCAGATTTGTTACTGTGTGATTTTCGTGGTTTTGGTTCATTGAAAATGATTTAAATTCCATTTAAGTCAAAACAACCATCAAAGACCAGTTCTATTGTCAGCTGAAATAGATGGAATACACAGATTAATAAAGTGATGGAATTCATGTCTACGTTGACTTTTTTTTTTTTTTTTTTGATTTTTGCTTTCAAGTGCAAAAATAAAATTTTTTAGAGCCTTAACATGTTTTAATTGTACAGTTTGTAGTCAGACATGCCAGACCTTGTATACTGGCCTAAATATGAAAACATGGATGTCACAATATTACATCCTGAGGCATGATCAGTTATGCTGCCTGTGGACCATCCCACAATTAGATAACCCATGTTGGATTCATATATTGTACATTTGACTTCATTTCACAGATGTTCAGTGTAGATTTAGGGAAGTTGGTTGGCAGGCCATGTATTTTGCAAATTACATATGTACGAGGTGCAAACCAAAGGTTTCTGGACTGGCTGCATGGAGGGCTAACCACATGTAACATAGCAGTGCACTTAGATAGGGCTGAACTAATTCGTTATGAGTTAGTGTAGCAAGTTTTGCATCAGTAGGACATTGTGCAATTGGTGTTTTTAAGTGTGTTTCTTGCAATATTTTTAGCTGAGTAAGATAGCATATTTGCATAAAATTTTGTCAAACTTGAGAAAACAGCTCTGGAGACTTTTGAAATGCTTAAACAGGCATTTGGTGATGATATGGGTAGAACACAAACTTCTCAGTAGTATTTACATTTCCAAGCAGGCCAAACTTCATTCGAAAATTTTGAGAGCTCGGGCATAATCCACCATCAATGACAGACAATATACAATTAACAATATTTCTGACATGACATTGTAAGGTATATGCCAATACATTTTAACTGAAAATTTAAACATGAGACATATTGCTGCAAAATTTGTTCTCTGTTTGCTGAGTGACAAACAGAACTAGCTTTCTGTGTACAGAAACACCCTTTCCAAGGTCATAACAGGGAATGAAGTGGAGGCCACTGCAGTCATGTTCCTATAGTTAGTTTTGTACAATTCTGGTCTTGTGACATAGTCCATTATCCTATTGGAAGAACCCATTTGCAAATATGAAGGGATGTACCTGGTTGGGAACAATTTCCAGATAACATATAGTACCAAAATGTTGCTCAGCCAGTATCAAGGGACTCAGTGTGCACCATTAAATGCTGCCTGCATTAGTCCACCATAACCATACCTTCTCATTTTTTACTGACAGGAGTGGAACACAGCTTTATTATCGGCTGCAATTCTTCTGTGACAAACAACAAATTGTGCATTCTGAAGTGCTTTTTTTTTTCTTTTGCTACTGTTGTACCAGGTTATTTGACTGACTAACTAGCCTGTTACTGTCCACAAGCCTTGCCATTTGCTGGATGTTATTTGGTTATTGGACCAATCTCTGTATACATAAGACATAGCCATATGTGAAAATCCCAGCAGAGTTACAGTTTTGGGGATACTCGAGTCAACTATCATGCCATATTCAAAGTCATTTATTTATCACTCTGAATTGTATATGTATGTGCTCACCTATTTAATATTGCATGGTACAAATTTATAATCAGTATATATATAGATCTAAATCTAAAACTGAGCCACTCCAGAAACGGAAAACTAGTTTGGTGCCTGACTTCATAGATGCCACAAGTATCGTATACATTTTTCAGACCATAAATGCACTTTTTTTTTTTTTTTTTTTTGTCTGAAGGCATGCTTAGGTTTATTTTTATAAGAAAGAAACAGGAGGAATGCGTCACAGGAAAGCAGCATGTATATATATATATAAATTAAATTTCACTGAAAGTTGAATACTTTATATTAAGATACAGCCATAAGGTTGTTTATCAGTACAGTTTGCTTTCAAATATTAGCATACACAGGATATTTCTTTGTGGACTATCTGTTAGATACTAATTCATTATGATTGCTTCAAGGAAGATACTGTTGCAGACTTTGCTTTCTTCAGAAATGGGTCGAAGTTTTGTTTAGGGCTAGGTTCTGCTGTTTAGGACATTTTGAAATTTTCATCAAAAAGAGGATCCGAAGTACTCCCTCACCTGGATGAATATCCTTTCACATGTAGCACTTCTGTGATTAATTGTTAAAATGCCAGTGACTTCATATAATTTATTATATTTCAAGTTTCCTCCTGTCAGTTCCCCCAACCATGGACTGCTCACATCATTTCCTTCTTCTTGCACTGAAATTGGCAAAAATCAGCCTGTGAAATATCTACTGCTTTATCTTCAGATATACTGAAAATCCCTGGAAACTTGACCACAAAAAATTTCAAATTTGAAAATGATTCACTGTCAGTTGCTGAAATTTGTGCAATGTGTAGTTATATGCATCATTAAAGTACTTCCTTGCTGAACAAAAGAATAGAATCCCTTCTGATTTCAGACTATCCATGACATTGACTGTATAGTTACTTATGACTAAGTCAGAGCTATTCTTCTGGTTTAATTTACTATGTTAATAAACTTAACAACCATTAGTGTACTGAATTTACACATTGCATATCAGGAAGTAATGATTTAAGTATATGGAAATGAGGCACATTTGCTTGAAGAGCTGTGTCTGGATTTTCAAACTTAGCACATCATTTGAAAGGAACAAGCGAAATGCTTTATTCAGGCCAGGAGAGAGGAACCTGAACAGATTTTCTGTACATATGAGGATAACTTGCTTATCCTCATATGTACAGTTTTTTTTTTTCTTTCTCTCAAGCTAATCAAATTCTTTCAAAACTTATTTTGGACATGAGTCGGTGCCAATCACTTTGCTTGTTGTACTTTTCAGGTGAACTTTGAAAAGCACTCGTATAGCTTTTCTCGCCACTTCTGACATTTTATTTTATTTATTTATTTTTTTTCAAAAAAGCAGACTTGTTAGCAGTTGCCACCGTTCCACTAACTTAGCTAAACATAAACATTTTTGATTGCTTTTTTAGAATACACTTCGTGACATCGGTAACAGCATTCACCATTGTTTTTTCTTAGTATCCAATTCATCGGTTATGTGCTAGATGCAATCTAGTGCATAGATTATTGTGCTCTGTTGTGCATGCAGTCAAGGAACAGTTATGGATAAAGTTTAAATGATAAATTATACAATGAACCCATAAGAAATCATTAGTAATTCAGATATCCTTTACTGTACAGGAATACCTCAATACACTAACCATCAGTGCTTATTTTGGTTTTACATTTATATGCATTATGACCATCTTTGCTTGCTTCATGAACATTCTTAGCATCATGTGAGTTCCCAAACATTAACCTTGTGGTTTGTTGGGGGGGGGGGATTCAAATGCCAACACTTACATTGACTCTACGTCCAGCCAGTGTAAAATTCAAACCAGTAACAAAACACTTAAAAACTGTATTGCATCTATGCTTAGCAGTTTGAATAAAGGCTGACGTAAGGGAAATGAATAATATTGAAAAGTGGAGATCTAAAGTTCCAAACATTTTGAGAATGGAGAAGGCCACTTTCTTTCCTTGGTCTCTCAACAATGATAATAACTGGCTGAGCTGCCAAAAAAAAAAAACAGTAAGTCAGAACACTACTAACTGCAACTGCGTTAGGAATTATCAAAGTAAAATAATGATTGCAATGGAATATTTGATTTAAGCAGTTGTTAGAATCATATTTAAAAAACACACACACAATTTCTGGCTTCCTTCAAATAATACTTCTCTTATTTATAACACTCTTATGGAAAAAAAGTTAGGGCATTTTTGTGCTTTTGATTCTCAGTGTACTGTTTTACAAGAATTCATCCCAAAAATAATGCTAAATGATTTCTTTGTGTATATAAAAATTAAGATTAACTTCTGAAAGATATTAAAATAATAAGAAAATTAATAAACAATGTATTAGTTATTTGTTTTTCAGATATTTAGTTTTAATTTATATTATATACACTGGTGTTCAAAGAAAGTGCATCACCTAGGAATTTCGCATTTGTAACCCTTTTTTCGCGATGGTATGTTACATTAATGACTAGCATCACAAATATAAATATAAACAAAAGATATTTATTAATAGTTAAGGCAAAGCTAAGTAATATTTGACAGGTGCTCTCAAAATATTCCAAAATGAGCTTTTGCAACCTTTATACAACAGTTTTGGTAAACACGACGATTATGGCTGAAATGTTATCAGAAGCCCTCAGTTTGCTTCAGTTTATCATTTTAAATAGAAAACAAAATGAAAAGTTTACCAGGTGCAAACTAATATTTAGTTGAACCACCTCTGGCCCTGATGACAGCAGCACACTGTTGAGGCATTGACAAGATCAATTTCTGACGATAATCAACTGATAGTTCGTGGTTCCAAACATGAATTATGGCTTCCTGAAGTTCTCGAAGGGTCTTTGGTTTCTTTCTGGCAACTGCAGATTCCACACAATTCCAACAGTTGTAATGGACTGTTCTTCCAACCATTTTATCACCTGTAACAAATGTAAACACATTACTGTTGAACCTCTAATGCAGAAATGAAGCTAAAGTTACTACAGAAGTGCCTAGTTACACTTTTCGCCCGATGACAAGGAGCAGAGTCATCCTGAAAGATGCAGTTACTTGGCGGGTTGAAATGGTCTCTAATGGTTGGCAGCAGTTTGCCTTACAATATAGCCAGGTATCCATTGGCATTTACAGAACCTTTTATAAACTGCAGGTAACCTACTCTGCAATACGAAATGCACCCCCATATCATTTGGCTGGTAGGGAATTTCACTGTAGACGCCATACAGTCTGGATGGTATTCTTCACTACGTCTACGACGAATCGTTTGTCTCCCATCTGAGAAAATAACTGACTTTCACTGCTCGGGTGTCCTTTTGACATGCTCCTTACACCAAATTAATCGGGCCTTTTTTTTATTTTTTGTGTGAGGAGGGGCTTCTTTTTAGGACAATGGGCTTCAAATCCAATTTTGAAGAGGCGTCTTTTGACTGTTACTACACTTGCTACCACTCCTGTATGTTCTTCCCATTCTCTTTTCAGCTCAGATGAAGAAACTTTATGATTTTTAAGGCATAAGTGCTTCAAAACATGGTCCTTTTGGCATAGAGACTCATTTACATCCGGTTCCTTTTTTCCTATCAGCAGAACCAGTATTCTTGAGTTTGGAAAGAAATCTACTCACTGTCAACCGATTACAAGACACTCTATAAGCAATACGATGGGAAGAACATCCTTCCTCAAGTAAAGCAACAATAGCACTCTTTCTTTGTGGTGTCAACTGCATGTAAATCACCATACTGACACAAGCAAGGAATGACTGCAAATCTTGCACAGCATGCTTATATAGCTGAAAGGAATGGCTGATGCAATCTATAAGAAATATTGCCATATACTTACATTATTTGTACAACAATTACAATTTTAACGGGTGATGCACTTTCTTTGAACACCAGCGCATATTAATTACAGATACAGTAGAGCATTGAAAATCTGAACAAGCCAGCATTTATTATTTATTTTTTTTTTTTTAATGCTGGTACCATCAAATAATTACAGTAAGCGCCAGTTATTGTGATCACATTTGTGAATTGAATTTTGATTCTATTAAATGGCAATTCTAATAAGCGAAAACCTGAGGAATATTATCCACAGGCTATAAAAATGAAGATATAAAGCACAAACTTACACTTTTATTACCTTACCAATTAACAAAATTAAATTATATATGAAAATTGGAAGAATATTATCCACAAGTTAGGGGGGGGGAAAGTTACACTTACATATATAGTTTAATTGATATACATACAGTACTAACTAAACATAACACTTTGTAATCTGTTATGGTTTACCAACAATTTTATTCTGAATGTCAAGAAGTATCATGAGCAAGGTCTTGCTTATCCTAGACAATGCGCCATCACATCCAGTGGAAGCATTAAATGGAATAGACGACGGATTTGAGGTCATGTTTTACCGTACTGCTCCAACCAATGGACCAGAGATCCATTGAAAAGATTGAAGAGAATCTACAAAAAATAAGTCTTGTGTTGTTTATTTTTAGCAGAAGGCATCATAGCTTTATCGAAAAAGCTCAGTCTCAAAGACAGCTGCTATATGTTAGCTGACGTGTGGGAATCAAAAAATATGTAATTATTTTCATTAAAGCTTATACATGTGTGTTATTGTGGCTGAAAGTTCCATTTGTTTTGTTACTTATGAAAAAAAAAATACGTAAGTACAACTTGGTGATTTTATTTCTAAACTTACTAACCCTTTTTTTTTTTTTTTTTTTTTTTTTTTTTTTCATCTCCAGAACAGTATTTTTGATAAGTTTGAAAATCCTAACAAATTAGAAGTCCAAACTACCCCGGTCCCAATTAGTTCGGATTATCGGTGCTCTACTGTATATAAATACACATGCACACAAGGATGAATTGAATGGTTACTCTCATAACTTTATTTGTAACAGATCAAACTTAAAACCAACATATCACACATTTCGATTGTAGTTCACAATAAAGTCACTTTTCCAGATTGTTTGTTTGTTATTTGGTTTTTAGGAGCATTAGCAACTAAGGCCATATTGCTCCGGGGATATGCGGTGGTCATTCCCCGACCTTTCCGCATCCTCCGTATTTGGTGGTGACAGGCTCAGACCCCAGTCTAATCAAGAAGCATGTGCTACGCACTGCTGCTCCTTCCCACCTGGCTACGGAGACGCGCCACTTTTCCAGATAATCACCATGAATACTGAAATACTTATCCCACTAGTATATCAATTTATTGATTTTATCGTGAAAGAACTTTGCTCATCACATTTATGCTTTCCAATATTGAAGCAAAATGCTAATATGAGATACCTAGCGCAATATACAGTCCTTGCAGCTTCACCCATCAAACATGCAGGGCATTAATCTACATGTTTGATGATGATCCCCCAACCATGGAAAATCTGTGACATTTATGCATTCACTTTGAAATTCACAACACTACGTGACTAACATCCTGGAATGTCATGGAATCTATACCTTACATGGCAACAGCTTCCTGAATTGGTCAAATCTGAATAATGGACCACTCCTACAATAGGTAGCTTCATTTTGAATCGACTGTTGTTCTCTGTAGGCAGCTGATACTACCAACTGTTATGCATGTACTGCCATCCACCTAATTTATGTTACATTATGACTAAAAAATTAATTTATGAAAATTGCTTTCTGCAGTAGGGTTTTTTTTTTGTGCTTTGTTTTTCTCCCCCACCTAATAAGATTCAATTATTTTTCTTCTTTTCTAAAACAGGCTGTTACAGGATGTGACAAATGCTACACCTGGTATATGCGATAGCTGTAAGTGTTTTCTTTTTTTACTAGTCTCTTAACTGATAATAGTTGCAATCATAAAAGAAATGAATAAAAATATTTTAATCTTTTAATTTATATAATTTGAAGTAACAACATTCCAGTTTTCACAGTTGATCTTACCACATGTAGTAAGTCATTAAATGATTTAGGAAATTCAGACATGCATTAGTATCAACAAAGTAGAGCTGGTGTAGCTCATGCTACACCAGCTCTGCTTCTTTGAAAAAAAAAAATTATAAAATATAAATTTATATTATATTTTTTTTATCATTAAAAAATATAAATAAAACAAACTTCAACCATGTATCCCGAGTTACAAGTTATAATTTGTTTCTTCCAACTACCTAATCCTGCTATAAACTTATAAGCTTTCTAAATGGACAGTGTTTAGTTGCAATTTTGTTCCTTAATTTATGTCCCTAGTCTGTGTAACCTGAGAAAGAAAAATATGATTACCCCACCCTTTTAAAGTCTTAAATCCTTAATGATTTCTAGACTTTCCAAAACTGGAGGCCTCTTCCCATAGGAATGAGCCTATTTCAATACATAACCTTGTTCTTCCTCTATATCCCTTCCAGCAGATCTGCATTAACCTAAAATGGAATTTCTAGACCTGTATACAGTACTAAAAATATGCCCTAACCTTTGCTTTGCACAGTGGAACCATTATCTCACTGTCTCTATTAGGCAAAGTTCCTGTGTAATCATTGATAGAACCTCACGTACCGTACTGGCAGCCATCTATATTGATGAAAGAACTTTATGGTATTATATTATACTGTTACCTTAAATTTTTTACCTTCAACTGTCATCTATTTGTTACTTATTACGTAATAGGCTAATTTGTGTATATGTTAATATGAGATTATTGGGATTACCCAAATGCCAGTGTGTGCAACTGAACATTTCCCAAGCCATCTTAATTATTTATCCAAGTCTTGTCTCCTAGTTATTATTGTTGATCATCCTCCCCACCTTAGTATCATAAGAAATTTTTGACAAGTTTTTAATATTTAATGATATCAGAAACACTGAGGATACAGTTACATTAATGCTTTCACCACCAACTGTATTGTGCAACATACTACCAAAGATGCTAATATATATCTGATCATAATGTGATATTGTGCACTTTGAAAGTATCAACAAACTAGAAGAAGAACTAAACTGAAAAGAAAGGGTATTTTTGTTTGGATCTGTGAGTAACAATGGCTGTGTCAATTACCTTAGTGAGCTCATCACAAGTTTTCCATGATGTCTTCCTGTTCCACTTCAACCCTGATTAGAAGCAAGAAATGTTTAGCTGCCATTTGAGAAAATACAGGTACTTCTGTTTGGATGGATTTAGTGAGGCACCACAGGAGACCAAGGCCCTCTAATGTTTTTCTTAGTATATTTCCAGTTTAATACAGCCCTAATTAGTAGCAAGAAAATTGATGCTACCATTTGGTGGTATTAATAGATTAATAACTGTGAAATGAGGACCACAGTTTGCCAGGTTTGGCAATGACTAAAAATGTTTTCTCATTCCAATGTTTGTATAAAATCTTCCATGTGGATAATAGGTGATTAATGACACTTTCACTCCACAATAAAAACAATTTTATTAGAGTATCACATTTCAAAACAGCTGCTTGATCACATGCTAATAACTTCAAGAAAGGATACAAAATGAATAGCTCATTGAAGCAACATCATGCAACTCCACAGTTTGCCCACTCGCGTTAATTAGTGTTATCCAATGGGCATGTTCACTTTATTGCTGAAAAGATTAACCCATGTTACATCAATAACCCCCTACTGTTTATGATTAACCTATGATTAATAATCATATAATTTTGAAATTTTCTGATATACATAACTTCTTTAATGCAGTCCTATTTGATCTCAGTAATCTAAAATTCCTTTTATATATATAAACATTCATCCTAGTGACCTTCTTTCCAGTGAGCCTGGTTTTGCTTAAAATGTACTGTTTTCTAATTCTGCTGTGCAGGTGAATGTTTTGATAATCTCTTTTTTTGCTTTCTGAGACACAAGTGTCAAAATACCACACATGAAATTAGACCACTTTCATGATTTTAACATCAAAGAAAGTTAGTGTGTTTTATTCAACTTTTAATTTTAAGTTATTTATCCTGTTTTTGTTATTCAACTACAGTGGACTTCCAGAATAAAGGCACCTTCAAGGTGCCGTTATTTTGATTGTTCTGTTACCTAGAAAGTTTTATTTTTAATATATTTAATGTAGAAATAATGAGGCTAAATAAGAAACAGAGAGATTAAGAATGTGATTTTATTAACTGCACATAAGAAACTAACATGTTGACCATTCAATATTATATACTGCCATTAATACACTCCTGCTTACACCCAGTTCTGTTTTCTTTATCCTATCAAGTTTAGTCTGTGCAGGTAGCAAATTTGGTCCTTGAGGTTGTCACAGCCATTCTCTCAGATATGCCAGACAAGCTGTACTTGCTACCTGGGAGTCTAAAACGCTGATGGAACTGATATTCGGTTGACATTCAAGTCAAGTGGACCCAATTTAGGCAAAGTCCGAAATTGGGTCCACTTGACTTGATCCTCTGCTTGCACCTTCACGATGGTGGGACTAAAAGTAACCCTGGGTATAATCTCCATGCACAAGCACTGTGGGTGACCACCCAGGTGTGAACCAACGTAAGCAGGGATCGAGGTGTGGCACCCACACCACATGGAGGAATGCCACCCCTCTGTGTTACCAGGCAATACTAGGTGGTAGATGACTCTCATCAACCGGTGCAATACCACCACTTTGCTTATTGGAGGCTTCAAGTGGCGGAACCCATGTTTAGTCTCCAGAGCTAAGTTCTGGTCAACCCTTCCCCATCTCTTCCATCATGCAGTATGACTGATGATTTTTGAGGTTATGATGAACATCGTGGCGAAATCCAATCTTCCTTACATTGAGGGTATAGCTCTAAAATGGTATTCGCAGGCCAGCCGCTAGTTAGTACACTGGACCAAACCTATTGGTAACTCTTTAGGAGGCTTCCGGATCAGCTAGTGTATAATCTTGCTACCTCTACTCTGCCAGATAGTGACTGGAGGGAGTCCGAGTAGTGTGTATGGGGGCGGGGCATTGTCGAGGCCACAATATGTCAAGGATCTGGGTATATTCTTACCATGTGTAAGCCATATCCAAAACTATCATTACTTCATACAGCATGTCCCCCCCCCCACTTTTTCTTACTATTGAATACACCATGAATAGTCAAACTAATAGAGTAAGCTTATCTGCAAAAAGATTTAAATGTCCCAAACACTTCCTAGTCCATTTCACAAATATACATGGTCTCAATTATAATCTCAATGACGTCCATTTCCACTTGCAGTCTACCAAGCCCCACGTACTTTTTCTGACAGAATCTCAGTTATCAGTCAATTCAACCACTGCTCATCTCAGTTGCCCAAATTATTCGTTGTATGATTCCTTTCGCCTCAAAGGTGGTACTTGTGCATATGTACGTTCCGATATTCCCTGCCAGAGACTTGGTAATTTGGAATCTCCTCTTTTCGACCTTCTCTGGCTTAAAATCTCTCTACCTCATTGTGTCAAATTCATCTGTTGTCTCTACCATTCTCCCAACTCCACTTATCACTTGGAGCTCTTTGACTTCCTCTCTTTGCAACTTTCCTAACAGTGAGGCAATTTTCCCTGATGATTTTAATTTTCACAACTCCAGCTAGCTTCCGTTTTCTAGTCACACTGACCCAGCTGGCCAAGATGCTGAGGCTTTTGCAATTACTAATAACCTTGCACAGATTGTTCATTTACCTACAAGAATACCAGACAATCCTAACCATACAGCCAACATGCTTGATCATTTTCTCACAAACAACTCTTTTAAGTACACGGTCGAAGTGAGTGGTCCTTTAGGCACCTCAGATCACAATCTGGTCATTGTCTCTTCTCCAATGGAGCCTTTACCTCGTGTTGTTTGACATTACAAGAATGCAAAATGGGATGACCTGTGAGATTTCTTTTCCTTGGTTGGATTACTGTTTCAGAACTTCTGATTGATGTCAGTGTTTGCTCAGATCGTATCAGTGAAATTATTCTTGTAGCAATGGAATCCTTTATTCCACACTCCACTTTAAAATCTCATCCTTTATCTAAACCTTGTTTTTTTTTCAATAAATGTGCTAAGGCTGTTCAAGAGAAGGAATGTGCATATCGTAATTGGCTTGTTTCCAATTCTTCAGTTTCATTTTCTGCCTACACCAAAGCTCGCAACAATTGAAAAGCAGTTATTAATCAGTCCAAACTAGATTTTGAACTGGCCAAGAGTAGAAAACTTGCTTCTTGCCCTAATGGGAGCTGAGCATTCTGGTCTTTTGCCCATCTTTGCTCCCACCTCTGTCAAAACCAGATGGTTCTATTGTCACTTCAGCAAAGGATAAAGCTGACCTGCTAGCATCTCATTTTTCTTCCAACTCATGTATTAATGATCTTGGTAAAACACCTCCCAACACACTCCATTCAATGCCTTCTGTGGTCTTCCATCAAAAGGATGTCAGAAGGATTTTCACGAATCTTGATGCTAAGAAAGCTCCAGGTCCTGATGGTATTTCTCCACTTGTTCTCAAACCTGTGCTTCTGAACTTACTCCTGTTCTTTGCCACCTTTTTTCACTTTCTTATTCCAAATGTGTTTTTCCTTCTGCTTGGAAATTTGCTCATATCCAGCCAGTTCCTAAAAAGGGTGACAAATCCCTCCCATCCAATTATCGTCCCATTGCAATTACTTCTACTCTTGGCGCATCTGTAGCCAGGTGGGAAGGAGCAGCAGTGCGTAGCACACGCTTCTTGATTAGACCGGGGTTCGAGCCCGTCACCACCAAATAGGGAGGATGCGGAAAGGTCAGGGAATGACCACCACATATCCCGGAGCAATACGGCCTTAGTTGCTAATGCTCCTAAAAACCAAATAACAAACAAACTTCTACTCTTTCTAAAGTAATGGAGAAATCAATTAACTGCCAACTCTTAAACTGCCTAGAAACCATCTGTCTGTTCAATGATCGCCAGTATGGATTCCATCAGTTCGATCCACTGGTGATATTCTGGCTTATGTTACCCATTTATGGACAAATTCAATGGAAAAGTTCAGTGAAACACAAGCAGTTGCTCTTGACATCTCAAAGGCTTTTGATCGTGTTTGGCATAAAGGTCTTCTAACTTCTCCACTAATGCTGGTGTGCTCCAAGGTTCAGTTCTTTTCCCCACTCTTTTCCTCTTGTATATTAATAAATTTCTTCCATTAACGGGAAATCCTATCCATAGTTTTGCTGACGATAGCACATTGCATTCCACTTTCCATTTTGAGAAACATTGCCCTGCTCAATCAGCTTCAACTTCTTGAATATCTGCTACCATTTCCTTAAATACCAATCTCCAGGTAATTCTCCAGTGGGGCAAAGACAACTTAGTTGATTTCAATCCTTCTAAAACTCAGTCTTGTCTTATATCTCGCAAAAAGGATTCTTCTGCTACTATGCTTACCTTTGATGACACTCCGATTTCTAGGCAAGCTGATATATCTCTTTTGGAGATTATCCTGACTTCTAACCTCTCTTGGCCCAAGCACATTACAAATATTGCTTCCTCTGCATCTAAAAAACTTGGTTTTCTCTTTCGCTCTCGGCGTCACTTTTCTTCCAAACAGCTGTTCACTCTGTAAAAATCGCAAATCCGCCCTACCATGGAATATTGTTCCCATATCTGGGGAGGTGCCCCCAAAACCTCTCTGGCGCCTCCGTAGCCAGGTGGGAAGGAGCAGCAGTGCGTAGCACACGCTTCTTGATTAGACCGGGGTTCGAGCCCGTCACCACCAAATACGGAGGATGCGGAAAGGTCAGGGAATGACCACCACATATCCCGGAGCAATATGGCCTTAGTTGCTAATGCTCCTAAAAACCAAATAACACAACACCCAAAACCTCTCTTAGGCTTCTAGATTCCATTTAGAAGAGGGTAGTTAGGTTAATTAATGACTCCTCTCTAACGGAGTCTCTCCACTCGCTGTCTCATAGATGTACTTTTTCTGCTGCATGCCTTTTCTACAGATACTTCCATGGGCACTGTTCTTCTGAATTGGCTTCTATTATTCCCGCTCTCTCTTTCAAAACAGTCCGAACACGTGCCGCCATCAGCCAACATCCATTTACTGTCCAACTTCTCATCTTCCTCGTTTATTCATTCAACTGCTGTTTTCTGGAACAACCTTCCTTCATATGTATTTCCTGAAAATTACAGTCTACAGAAGTTCAAGTCTAATGTCAACAAATACCTTCTTTTGTCTTCTCAACTTCCAACCCAAGCACTGTACCAAGTACTATAGGTTCTAATACCTCTTGTGTTTGGGGTTTTCATAAAAAAAAAAAAAAAAAACCAGTGGTACTGTTACCGTCCTCCCAAAAACCAGGTGGAAAAGGCCCAGGTTTGAATTCAGTCAGTGTGATTTTTCGTCTAGAAAACAAACACAATACACATGGGTATATGAATTAACTTTCCAGGTGACCCTAATGTAATAGTTTGGATTATATCAAGTTTGCCACTAAGCTTTAATGTTGTTCTTCTTTTCTTCCCTGTATGAGGTTTATTAACTTTAGGAGCTATCCGTGACATCACTACAGAATTCACTTTCAAAATGGCAAATGTAAACAAACACAATAATCATGTGACTTGCCGTTTTCTTTTTTAGGCATTGCAAGACATCTGCGCTGTACATAAACATCTAATCGCAATGTTCCGTTATTTGAGGTGCCACTATTTCGACAGTCTACTGTAGTTTGAATTTTTCTGATTTGATTTACCCACATTCACATGCTGAAAACCTGTCATCCACAACGTCAGCATCAAGGGCCTGCCTAATAGTTTTCTTCTCCAAGGCCTTCACATAGACAGGTCTTCCATGAGGGACGAAAGTGGATTACCCATGCTGATATCAAATTTGAAGTAGCGTACCTCAAACACCAATTTTAATCTGTGCTATCATTACATGTCACTCCACTGTTCTGTTTTTTTATCACTTCATTAACCAGAATGTATATAAACAACTTGTTCATGTAGCTAAGATAATGTTGTTAATTATTCACTCTTATTTTATAATACTGATTAATTTGGTGTGTGTGTGTGTGTTACATTTGAGAGGAGTTGATATGCACCAACCATTTGGCTGTATTTTCTACTGATAATTAGTCTTATTGAAATGTCCCCTTTTTATGTTGCCAAAAATTACTGCAGCTTTGCTTTTCATGGACCTAGTGAAATTGCATGCCCTCTTATTTATAATTTCTTTATCGAGTAGTGTGTTTATGCCATTTGTAATTTTTCTCTACCATCTACTTGTGGAATCATCCTTATGAATTACTTTGTAAACCACCCTGTCTTATAAGCGCTCTTCCATTTCATCAACATAATCTGCCCTGTGTGGGTCTAACTCCTCAAATGTAACCATGTTAAAAAAAAAAAAAAAACAATTTATCAGCATTATAAATCAATAACAGATAACTATATGACATGGACATCTTTACAAACATTCCAGTTAGCGAAGCAATAGGAGTGGTAAGAAATGGATAATAGAGTGGTATTTAATGATAATGCAAACAAACAGCTATCCAACAGGATACTTGTTGATTTATCAAAATTAGCCCTTGAGGCAGGATGCTTCAAATTCAAAGGTAAGATGTATATTCGAAAATCAGGTCTCACAATGAGGAACCTGCTTTTGCCCCAATGGCAAATCTATTTATTGAAGTCTTTAAGGATAAAGCTCTGTGACAGGCTTCCTTGAAACTAACTTTATGGACCATTAGGGAGATGATGTGTTTTCGACATAGGAAAATGGACAGATTGAAATAGGAAAATTCAAACCACATATGCTCAAATTAACCACTAGGGCTCCTTCAACTTAATGTTCTTACTAAAGATGTGTTGGAAGAATGAAAAGAACTATGTTCGAGCTTCTTGATTTAACAAAGCTGTTATTAAAACAGTTTAGGCTTAGTAATTTGTATGAATACTGTCAGTTGTTAATGCTTGATACATAATGTTAGCTACAGTAGTACTGATGAACTAATTATACCACTTCAATGACATTTTTAATTTAAAAATTATTCATTTTAAAATTTAAAAAATACACTTCTTCCCTTCCCTTTTCAAGAAATGTTGTAGAAAACAGAATTTTGACAATGTGCCCACCATCTACTTAACTGAAAAACTTGATGACAATGTACAAGTCATTTTCATGTCAACAACAAATGCATCTCCATGATCTATCAGTTGCAACTGATATAACACGGAGTGAAAGTGACATTCAAAGCCTATTTTGTGTGGTGGATTATATGACAGCTAATCACTGAGACAGATGGAGAGGACCAGCTCACTTCTGGAGGGGAATTCACTTGGAATGTGGTGAATGGTATGTGGCAGAAGTGCATCCTCAGTGTTCACTGTCCCTGAAATTCAGTATAGATTGTAGAATTGACAAAGTAGATAAAAGTAATGTGGTGAAGATACTAAGGCTGACCTAACAAGGATTTGATTGTTTTGGAGTAATAAAGGATAAGAGTAATGGAGGAAGACAAAACCAGCCAGCATCACAAGTAAAGCAACTCATGACAAAAGAATGGCCATTCTCATTTAAGGTAATCTACATATGGAACAGCAAAGTTCAATTAAGGATTAAGTAGTCTTTTACACTGCTGTATCAAGAGAAGCAGCAGAAATATCTGTTCAAACTTCTATTCTTGGCTTAAAACATGAAAATTTGGTATGACTAATACAGTGTGTAAATAATAAATGTTTATGTATATAGCATAGTACATATGTATATAATTTTTAATGCTTTCCTGTTTTAATATTGATTGGTTCAATTTTTGTTTTTAAAAAAGTAAAGTAAAGTGCAGCCATTATCAACCCACTGCAGGATGGAAGCCTCCTCAACAATTCACGTTGAGGGAAATGGACCATAATCTGCCACGCTGGTCCAGTGCGGGTTGGCAAATCGACCGTATTCAGCAGTCAGGGGCTTGAACCCCGGTCTACTCAAAGAGCGTGTGCTACTGCACTCCCGCTCCTGCCCACTCGGCTACGGAGGCCTTTTTTTTAATGAGTATTTAACTGAAACTTAAATACTCATTAAAAACAAAAATTGGAGAGTCCAAAAATTTGCCTTGGGAATGCATCCCCCCCTTTATAGATGGTTTTCGGTCATTTTAGGTAACTTGCTACAGTAGCTTTAGACATTTGTAAGGGTGGTCAACTGCAGATCACATACAGGTACCTGTAATCCAAGTATAATTAGTTCTGCTATAACCTGCATTTTAGAAACATGAATTTGCTCAAATGCAGCTGACATATTAGGGAACATAGCAATTGTCGAGTTGGCTCATGCACGATTTCATCTGCAAGTAACACCAGGTGAACACAAAACCCTGCACCAAGCTGAATGTAGCAACCTGCACAGCAATACATACAAGTTTATGAAGCTTTAAAAAATGTCAAATGTGTATAGAGATATATTTCACATTTACTGTAGTTGTAGTAGTCGGAGACACACCATTGTCATTCGCTGTATTTACAAGATAACAGGTGATATTGCAGGCCGACTCATGTTTTCAGGAGCACATTTCTGGAAGTCACTACCATAAAACAATAAAAAATAATTTGCAATTCTAATTATAAACAGGTGATAAACTCAATCTTATTGCATCTGCAATAATACCGATATCTGGAATTGTGTGGGATTTTACATTATGGTGAAATGTGTTTCCAATTCCATGATCTCTTCATTCCTATTTTTTAAGCTTCATAAACTTGCTACTCCATACCTCACTTGTGCAAGCATGTTCATTGTTTTTGATTGCTAATCTTTTTTACTGTTTTAAATTTTACAATCCAAAAAAAAAAAAAAAAAAAATGTCAGTGAACAAAAATATCAATTAGTATGCATATGTTACAGTATTAATTAAGCTTTGTACCTTAGCGTACACAGTCTCTGACCAATACAAGGTATCTTGTCAAGTTAAAGTGCTACATTTACTGTAGTAAATGTAGCACTTTACAGTAAATATTACATTTACTGTAATATTTATTTATTTATTAGAAATTTAAAATGTTTAAATCTGAGTTAGCAATTTTATTGGGTTTCTAACTTTTTTTTTTTTTTTCAGTGCTCTGCCCCTATCCCTATTTTCCCCATAAGCCCTGTTGTTTTTAATGCTCGAAATACCATAATGCGTAGATTTTTAGGAACATGTAATTCGTTAAAGCAGAACTGACTGTAATCATGAAAGTTAAAAAGTACAACAGCATGTTGTTATAGGCAACAGAAAAGATTCTGATTTTTTTTTTTTTTTTTTTAGTTAGTTGTTGGCGCATCGGCTTCTGTGGCCATAATGCACCTCCCAAGGTTTTTGCAGTACTCTGATCCAAGCCTGAGGCAGGATTTGAACCCACGACCTTTAGGTTGCCAGGCAGGCACTTTACCCACCCAGCTAGCCCTGTCGGCATTCTGATATGTGTGTCAAAATAATTGTAATTAGTTAGTGAATTTCTGTGGTCTACATGTGTTAATATAAAAAAGGTTAAATTTTATAACTTATTATTAGTACTAACAAATGATGCAAGGAAGCAAGCTTATACAGCATCAGCCAAAAAAAATCCCCCACTACCCATCTTATCTCTACATCCCATCTAATAACATGTCTAATTCTTCCTTAAATTTATTAAAACTACCCCTTTCCACTACACCAAAGGGTAGTTTGTTCCAATAATCAATCACTCAGGTGGAAAGCAAATTTTCACACATCAATCCTGTAGCCACCCTTTTTTCAGTTTAAGTAGATGTCCCCTTCTATGCACTGTCTAAGAAAGGGTTAGAATACTCTCATTAAGTTTACTCAATTCATTTAAAGCTTTAAATGGCAGGTTGTTCAGGTCTCCTCAAACCAAAGTCTTTTTTGGTAAGAGTATCCCTTTACATTCTTGGCTAATCTGATTGCTCTTCTCTGCACCTGATCCAAGAGATCCACATCTTTTTTTAAAATGAAGCCTCCAAACCTGTGTGCAATGCTTAAGATGTGGCCTAACTATTGCCTTGTACAATGGGATAATCAACTCCTTGTTCCTATTGACAGAACCCAGTAGCTGTTCTGGCAGCCTGCCTGCACTGCTCAGAGAACTTCATGTCAGACTGCACAATTACTCCCAAGTCTCTTTCATTCTCCTGAGTGTGGTACCACCCAATTGGTATGTTATTTTGGGATTACTGTTGTCCATATGGTGGAGTACCTTGCATTTACCAGTGTTAAACCTCAACTGCCACTTCTCAAACTATCTGCCTCATTTATCTAGACCTTGCTGCAGTAGTATGCCTCGATTCCTGTCATTAACTACCCTGCTAACTTTTGATCATTTGAAAACTTAGAATAATAAGTTTAATATGTCATCAATATCATTAATAAATACTGTAAATAGTATGAGGGACTCCACTGGTAATAGTACCCATTTATAACCACCCTCTTCTTCTGCCCCTCAACCATCCCTTTATCCATAGAAGTAACTTGCCCCTAATGCTACACTGCTCCAATTTGTATTGTAATCTTTCATGTGAAATAGTGTCAAAAGCTTAACTGAAATCTTTATCATATCAAAATTATTATTTTCATCCAGTTCCTAATCAAATTGGTCAGACAGTATCCCTCTTAACAAACCCATGTTGTGATTTCACTGTAATTCCATTCCTATTAAGATGATCCTGCAATACTTCTGTAACCTCTGATCCCATTATTTTTGCTTAAACAAAAGTCAAGCTTGTAGGTCTATAATTTCTCACATTGTCCATTGATCCCCCCCCCCCTCTGCAAATAGTAGACACATTTGCACACTCCAAGAATACTCTCATAATGATGGCCAAGGGTTTGCTTGCCTCTTTTGCTGCTGCCTTTAATATAACTGGATAGATTCCATCAGCCCCAGGTGTTCTTCTGGTGTTTCCATCCCTAAGAAATTTTTCAAGTGAATGTAGATGCAAAATCTTTATTTAGTTTGTCAGCAACCAGAACAGGATCATCAATAGGTTATGCCATTCGTATCTAGTGGACCAATGTTGTTCATTCTTTCCTCCTAGTTTTAACATAAACAAAGAGCTGTTTGCTACTTTTCTTTGTATTCTTAGCCAAAGACCTCTCGTAATCTGCTTTATCTTGCCTAACCCCCTTAGTGAACTGATTGATGATTGGTTTGTACTTGCTGTAGGATTCCATGTTCCCTGATAATTTATATATAATCATTCCACACATTTTTCTTCTCTGCCACCTATTTAGGTCTAAACCTTGATCTGTATCTCTTAATTGGTATAAAAAGCTCAGTAGCTTCTATGATTATGTCCCTGAATGCCTCCCATGTGAATTTGCAGGGAATAAGTGAAGCCTTCCATTGTTAGAGGACTACAAATACAAATACTACCACTCAAGTAAAGAACAAAGTTCTGCAAAGCACTCAGGTAGAGAGGATTTTTTTTTTTATGTCAAGCAGATTCACCAAGAATGATATAACACCTATATTAAGACTTTTAATGGCTATTGCAACATTAAGGTTTTACAGAATGGGTTGGTTATGAATTAGAAACTCGGTTAAGCTTTAAATTGCTATAGATCTTACTTTGCAGACTTTTGCCAAAAGTGTTTTTAATAATAAGACTATCTTTGCATATAAATTTTTCTGAGCAATACAGGGATGACTCCTCTGGTTGATCTAATATGATATCTATGTTTGCAGTTTCTTAATATAAACTTTATATTATTTATCATTATACCATGTCAAGTTATTTAAGATTAGGATTGAAGGTACACAGCTTAGAATTTCATTCGTATTTAATTTCAAGAATTATTTTTCAGACCTGTGTACCAAAAGTTGGAAGGTCTTAGCAGGATAATTTTGAGGTTTTCACTGTGACTACTCAGCTAATTAGTTTAGGTGAGAGTAAAGAGAACTGTGCAGTTAAAATGGATATAGAGGAAAGGGGTTATTTAAATACTATTAAATTCAAATTAAAAATTGAAGACAACATGCTCTTGAAAGTAGAAGATATTAATCACTACAGCTCAATGCAAAAAAATTTAAAAAAATTCAGTAAGGTTCATGATTTTAATTCAAGCTACCCTAGTAAAAGGGTAGCTATGTTAATCAAAACATTAACATAGAAATCACAACAGGCTTTGTAATGAAGAATACTTAAGAGTGGAATTAGAAAACATAGGGCATATGCAATAGAAAAGAGTCAACTAGCCAGCCAATCTGTAGAGCAGAAATTGACATAATAAACATTGTGTGTGTGATATTTGTTGGAGTGTTAAAGGAACTGTCAAAGTCTCTGATGGTTCATGCAAACCCATCCTGACACTGTCTGATTCAGAGATTTTACATGCTATACCACACTACTTTACTTGCAACAGAAGAGAGCAAGATCTCAGTTAAAGCAGTTACAGATTACACCATCTTAAACAGAATCATTACTAGAAATGAAAAGTGGTGTTTCTTGCTTAACAAGCAAACACATTCACAGATGGATCAAAGAGCACCATGTTTCTGGAAACCTATGTTACAAAGGGAATTTTACATTTTACTCATTCCTTGGAAGTAGTCTTAAAGCACTGTATTGGAGATTTGGCTAAGGTAAAGAAAGCCAACACGAGAACGATGAGAAACGTCGGATAACTTATCGCAGAAAATTAGTTTCCCGACACCGGACTCTAGCGCTGCTTGCTCAGTAAACAGACGGTAGGTGTTATCGGTCTGGAGCTGAAATCGAGAAGGATGTATTGATTGACAGGTAGGCATGGCAAACAATGAAATGATTAGTGGTGGGCGCGACAGAGGACGAGCTACTGTGTAGTCATTGGTTGGCATTATAATGTATATTTATGAGTAAAGAACGGTGCATAATAGTTTTGTAATAAACGGTAAACAGGTAATAGTAGCGATGAATCTTTTAAAGATGAAAGAAATTTGTAAGGAAAATAAAACGTTGGTTGATTTTTTGATGAAAACTAAATTAATAAAAGTTTCGTTCTGTTCATTTTTATGTTATTCATTATGTTTTTTGGAGTTCATGAGTGTTTTTACTATACTGTTGATTTAGGTTACAAAAAAAGGAAAAGGTTTCTTTATTTTTCGTTATATTTAGTGACCTAGCCTTAAACGTTAGGTTAGGAAAGAAATAATATAAGAAAAGAAAGAGAGATTCTATATATATAGTGAATAGCTGTTGAGGTGGTGTTGATTCACGTTATGATACGTGTGTATCCGCACAAATGTCTTTAAAAATAAAAGTACAGTGATAAAAAAATAATATTTTGTTAATAAACAATTTATGTGCTAGTCCACATGATTGTAAAGAAAAAAGGTTAGATTACCCCAGTGGTTTTCAATCTTTTTTTAATAACGGCACCCCTACTCAATCTACTGAATACTCAATTTTCTGTCTGTTAGATCTGATTCTCTCTCTCTCTCTCTCTATATATATATATATATTAAAATATGTTATATGATAGTTATTACAATATAATTATAAAAATTACATTTCATAATACAAATTATATATATACAGTATATAATAATTTTATTCTTTATATAGAGGTACTAAATAAACATCAATTATAGATCACCACGAAATTAAAAAGATACTGTACACCTTTTTATAATGAAATAAACATAAATTTTAAAAAATAATAAGCTTAAGTAACTTAAACCCAAATTACGTGGCACCCCGGTTGAAAACCACTGGGTTACCCCCTCCACTTTGGGAGGGGTTCAAGCTCCCATGGGATTCAAGTGGAGGTAACCTGACCTTTTTTCACCATTATGGAAAGCGTTCATTAGGGCAAATTACCATTAGTGCTTCTAAAATGATACTAACCCGATGTTACTGTTGTGTTGTGTTCGCGCACCAGTCAGCACATCGTTTGCCACGCCTACCTATCAATCAATATATAATTCTCAAATTTGCTCCAAACCGATAACACCTACCGTCTATTTACCGAGCGAGCAGTGCTACAGTGCCGTATCAGGAAACTAATTTTCCGCGTAAGTTATCCGACGTTTCTAGTCATTCTCGTGTTAGCTTTCTTTACCTTTGCCGGAGATTTTTGTAAAAGAATAAGAGAAGTTTACCTCAATACGATACATAGAGCGCTTCCGTATGGTACTCTCCTGAAATTAAAAAATCGAAAAACTTACATTACAGTAAGAAATAATTAACAATAATAAAAAATAAAATTAACACAATTAAAAATTAATTTAACGAAAAAAATTGCAATTTCGTTAAATTAATTTTTGACTTAATTTTTAATTGTGTTCATTTGATTTTTTATTATTGTTAATTTTTTTTTTACTGTAATGTAAGATTTTCGATTTTTTAAATTTTTTAATAGTTTTCGTTTTAATTTCTGGAGAGTATCATACGGAAGTGTTCTATGTATAATATTGAGGTAAACGTCTCTTATTCTTTTACAAATATTGATATCAATGTAGAACGTATTGAGCATTATAGCTCTGGTTCATACTATCAAATTGGAGATTTTTTATATAATTAAATAAAAAGAGAGAGAGAATCCGAAGAGCCATACCTCAGGTGGGGGGGGTGGAGAGTTTTTTAAGGAACGGAATAGAGTGGGAAGGTGTTTTATTAAAAAATATACATATTTTGAAATATTATTTATTGATACTGAAAAAAATCCAATTAGGTACGCATTAGCATTAGCAAAGTCACGTGATGCAAGATATCAAGCTTATATAGCATCAGCCAAAAAAAAAAACCCTTATTTCACCCATCCACTCACTCCTAATGTTTATCAAGTTCTGCCTTGAATCTATTTAAGCTATCAACTTCTACAACGACAGATGGAAGTTTGTTCCAGCAATCAACCACCCGCTGGCTAAAGGCAAACTTCCACACATCTATCCTACAACCGTCTTTCCTCAATTTGAATTTATGTCCTCTCAGGTGATTATTCCGAGCAAGAGGAAGAATCCCATCCGCATTTGAGCATGCTCAAACCATTCAAGGCTTTATACACCTCAATCAGATCACCTCGCAGGTGCCTAGTCTCCAGACACTGTAATTTGCAAAACTTAACCCTTTCTTCGTAAGAGCAACCCTTTGTTCCATTCACTAATCGTGTTGCCCTTCTCTGTAGTCGTTCCAACAGCTCTACATCCTTCTTAAAATGAGGCCTCCAGACCTGTATACAGTACTCAAGGTGTGGCCTGACCATTGCTTTATACAAAGGGATGGTGATAGATAAGTTGAAAATGCAAGACCAAATTAATGTGACTTTTACTGCTGAACTTAGCATTAGTAGAGGCATTTGATGCAAGAAAGCAAGCTTATGCAGCATCAGCAAAAAAAAAAAAAAAAAACCACTTCACCCCTCTGTTAGTTCGAAATACCTGTCCAGCTGAGCCTTAAACTTATTTAGGCTATCAACTTCCACAACAAGGGATGGAAGTCTGTTCCACCAACCAACCACCCGCTGGCTAAAGGCAAATTTCCACACTTCTATCCTACATCTGTCTTTCCTCAATTTGAATTTATGCCCTCTCAGGTGATTATTCTGAGCAAGAGGAAGAATCCCATCAGCACTGAGCATGCTCAAACCATTCAAGGTTTTATACACCTCTATCAGATCACCTTGCTGGTGCCTAGTCTCCAGACACTGTAATTTGCAAAACTTAAACCTTTCTTCGTAAGAGCACCCCTTTGTTCCATTCACTAATCTTGTTGCCCTTCTCTGTGCTCGTTCCAGCAGCTCTACATCCTTCTTGAAATGAGGCCTCCAGACCCGTATACAGTACTCTAGGTGTGGCCTGACCATTGCCTTATACAAGGGAATTATCACCTCCTTATCCCTGCTAGAAAAATTCCTATATATCATTGACAATACACCATGAGCTACTCTTGCAGCCCGTCTGCACTGCTCAGAGAACTTCATATCTGCCTGCACAACCACCCCCAGGTCCCTTTCATTCTCTACCACTGTCAGTGTAGTACCACAGAGTTGATACGTTGCTCTGGGGTTGCTGTTTCCCCATATGTAGTACTTTTACATTTGTCAATGTTAAACTTCATTTGCCACCTCTCAGCCCATCTGCTCAACCTTTGGAGCAGCATAGTGTCAGTAGTGTCCTTGACAACCCTGCCAACCTTCGTATCGTCTGCAAACTTGGATATTAAGCTTGATATACCATCATCGATATCATTTATAAATACAGAAAACAATAATGGACCCAACACTGAACCCTGAAGGACTCTACTAATAACATTAGTCCACGATGAGCAGTGTCCATTGATTACCACTCTCTGTCTTCTCCCCCTCAACCTTATAGCAGCAGTTTGCCTCCAATGCCACACTGCTCCAATTTGTGCAGCAGTCTTCCATGTGCAACAGTATCAAAAGCGTTTCTAAGATCCAAGTATATAATATCAAAGTTATTCCCTGCATCCAGTTCTTTTGTGACTGCATCATAGTATCCAATCAAATTTGTCAGGCAAGACTTCCCCTTAACAAAACTATGCACTGTCCAAGCTATAACTGAAGTCTTGTCTAGATGATCCTGCAGTGCTTCTTTAACCAGTGCCTCCATTAATTTTCCTCTTCAGCGAATCTCTCAACATCAGGCGAGTATGCCGTAATTTTCATCTTTAAACATGCTGAGAGACTCACATTGTTCAGATGGTTTCTTGATTTATTTTTAATATAGTTCATGATTGAAAATATTTGCCCACAGAAATACGTCGAACCAAAAACTGAGAGAAGTCCAAACAAATATTTTCAAATTTGTATACGTGTATACGTCATCAGCAAAATGCAAGATGACTTACGCTTGGGGAATAGCAATCCCAAAATAACTTATACACTTGGTGGGATTGAATTAAAAACAGTAGAGGAAGAAAAGGATTTGGGAGGTATGATATAGGTAGATTTGAAGTTCTCTGAGGAGTGTAAACAGGCAGCCAGTAACGCACATAGTTATCAATGAGTTATCAAACAATAGCCTCTAGAGATCATAATCCCATAGGCAATTATGAAACCACACTTGGTATAATATGTTCAAGTATAGCGACCTCATCTTAAAGGACACTGAGCTTGCAAGGGTCCAAAGTTGAGTAACTCTCATAGTGAAAATCAGCAAAAGGGCAATGCACAAGGAAAGACTTCAATTATGTGGAGCTACAGCCTTAGCAACCAGGCACAATTGAGGGAATGTGATTGAGGTTTATTTATAAGGCTCTGAGAGAGGGTTAGTAAAATGAATGAAGGCAAAATTTTCAGTGTTACATAAAGAATTCCAGAACTAGGGGCCAAAAATCCAAATTACAGAGGAAGAGGTTTAGACTAGATTTGTAGGAAGTTTTCTTTTAGTCGGCAAATTGTTGAGGCTGACAGTTTGAAAAAAATCAAAAATCAACTGGATAGTTACCGATGTGAGGAGAGAAGCATATAATTTATCTATTTTCTTGTGTACTTTTAATGCAGCAAAAGCCTGTGGCTTTCTCATACTATATGGCTAATACTGGGGCGTGGGGTTAGAGTTATGGGGGATTGGGACTGGCTTCTGCTTCATGACAGCACACCACTTCATCTCTAGCCATCATACTCTCCCGACCTATCGTTACTAGACTTTCACCTCTTCAAATGAATTAAGGCTGAATGAATGAATTAAGATTTTCAAGGGATACAAATGTCCTATGCTCAATTTCCACAAAGACTTCTAGGAGATGAAATGACCAACATTAGTAAAATGCGTAGAAGCAGAAAGGGAGATGGGGGTATTTTGAAGAAAACATTGTATAAATTCACATTATATTCTGGCATACAGGTTGACTTAGCATATAAGTCAACTTCTACTTTACAATAAAATCTGCAATGTCTACTTTTTAATTCAATTGTTTGCTCTTTCTTGTAAACATTTACATTGTGATATTTTATTATGCTGTACAGTAAACTATAAAGAAAGCAGTAAGCGTACATTACTCCCATATGTAGAAGTTCACAAAACCTACAGGCATAGGTGACAATATGACATTGCTCTTATTGATACTTTGTGCAAGGGAGGCTTTATGTAACCAAGCTCTTCTGTGTTGCCGATTTAGTACTGTACATTTACAACTCCAAAAGTAAAGCTAAAAACATAACACCTACTGATGAAGGTGAACAAATTCTTGGGTTTTAAAAGGTGAGAACAGTGCAATTTGTGGAAAAATATATATTCAATAAATTTTAATACATTCATGTCTTTCTAATTCTAAGCACATGCTTTTATTCAAGCTTAGGATTTTATACCTGGTGCAAAAGTCAATCTTAAAATTTTAGATGATTTTTTAGTGCATCAAAGTTCAATTTATACACAAGGATATACAGTACTTAAACCAGGTACAGTTACAAATCATCATCGTAACTTTTTGAACTACCTTGTATGTCAACCACATATTGATATCATAAAAATACCTGAATTTAATTAAATAAAAATGTATACATAAAAATGATGTACCAAAATTAATTCAGTACTCTTCTGGATGAACACATTTTGCTCCTTAATTTCAGCAAAATCTGTTCAACCAGAAGATTACCATTACATATACAGTATATTTCTGTATATGGACAAATGTCCAAAAAACTGTTTTTTTTTTAATATGAACATAAAATTACTTAAATCTATAATTCAATGTCATACAGTTAATGAATAATTTCATGTAATATACCAATGTTTTTATAAAAGTTTATAATTTCCAAATTTCATCTTTTAGGTGTAAAAAATAAACCCCTTCATGTTTTCTGGGGCCAAAGTGTACATCTTGCTTGCTCAATTCACTTACCACAAGCAGAAGGAATGGAAAGTGGATTAATGCATTGGTATCGCTACAGTAGAGAGAAGGGCAAATACGAAGTGACACAACGTAAAGACAAATATATTTATACTGCTGATCATGGATTAGTGATAATGTCAGTGACAGAAAGGGACAGTGGCCGTTATGACTGCAAGCTAGGACCAAGCACATTATGTAGCTACAACATTACTGTAGATACAAGTATGTATTTCTTTCTTTCTTTCTTTCTTTCTCTAATTGTTCTCACAAATTGTTCTTAGCAAAAATTGCCAAGAAATTATAATCAGCATATGCATAACCTCTAATGAACCATCAGACCCCTTTATAAGGATGTGGTCTGATGGTTAATATCAAGTATTCCAGTGAAGAGAGAAACTGTTTTTAGAAAGCTTTGGATGTTTTAACAAGTATTTTTAGAACTTTTTTTTTTATGAAACCACCAAACACAAAAGGTATTAGAACCTGTACATATACATTAGACTTGAATTTCTGTAGATTGTAATTTTCATAACCTGCACGTGAAGGGATATTGTTCCAGAAAATGCAAGTTGAAGGGATAAATGAGGAAGAAGAAAAGTTGATTCTGTGAGTTTGAAGTTGGACAGCAAATAGATGCTTGCTAGTTGTAGCACATGTTTGGACTGGTTTGGAAGAGAGGGGAATTATAGAAGCCAATTGAGAAGAACAATAGCCACTGAAGTATCTATAAAAAAGGAGCCTGCAGCAGAAATATCTATGACAGAGAAAAAATTCAAGTGAATATTCAAGAAGTTAAAGCTGTTTGTTCAGGGCAAGGTTTCTCAAACTGGAAGGTAGAAGGCAATTTGCTGTCACCAGCAAAACTATGCATGGGATTTCCAGTTAAATGGAAGAAGGTCGTTAATATACCAGAGGAAAAGAGTAGGAAAAAAGAACTGGAGCATGAAGAACAGAGAAGTTAGAAGACAGAGAGCCAATTACCATCATAAACAGTGAGCAAACTGGATAACCAATTATAAAAAACAGTGCACAAGATGGAAGCTTATTTAGAAGACCTTTATGCCAAATGCAATCAAAAGGCCTTTGAAATGTCAAGAGCTGCTTGAGTTTCACCAGACTTTTCCACCGAATTTGTTCCTAGTTGTGTAACATAAACCAGTAGATTAACACTGATGGATTTCCCATTACTTTAAAAAGAGTAGAAGTAAGTGCAATGGGACTATAATTGGATTGGAGGGATTAGTCATCCTTTTTAGGAACTGGTTAGATGTGAGAAAATTTCTGAGCAGAAGGAAAAACACCAGTGAAATAAGTAAGTGTATATACAAGGTGTCTCAAAAATATTGGTACAAGCGTTTAGGGGAGGTAGGTAACATCTAAAAGAATGTGAATCGCATAGAAACCCATAACCGGAAACATCACGGGAAAGTAGTACAGAGGCACAAGAAGCAGAAATGACACAAGACAGTAATTAGTGGCAAACATTTATTTGACATAATATTAACAATGGAGTATGAGATGGATGCATTTCATAATGTTACAACAGATGCTCGAAGGTTCCACCATGAGACGCGATGCATGCGTGACACAGACGCAGCATGGATTGGCGGACACGGTCGAACACACCTGGAGTTTCTTTGACAATAGCAGCAGCACAGACTAGTCTCGCCACGAGATCCATTTCCGTCTCCACAGGCGATTCATACACGATAGATTTGAGGGCCCCACAGAAAGAAATCAAGGCTCGATAAATCAGGTGAGCATGGGGGCCAGGCAACGAGTCCTCCACGGCCAATCCATCAACGCCCAAAACGCCTGTTCAAATTGTCACGAACACATCTTCCATAATGGGCAGGCGCCTCGTCATGTTGAAACCAAATGTTACGTTTCACATTTGCTGGAACATCGTCAAGTAACCCTGGTAGAACTTGTTCAAGAAAGATCCGATATTTAGCGGAGTTCATGCGGGATGGTAACAGGTATGGGCCGACTAAGCAGTCACCGACCATACCTGCCCACACATTTATTGCGAAGCGATGTTGTGCCGCATGGGGGCCCTCCGCTAATCCATACACTAGGTGCATGTCTGCCAGCTCACAATTCGTATATCGATGCATGCTCTTCATGCAGCGACTACTGCTTGAATGAGTAAATGAGAAATTTTCCCTCTTGCGAACTGATGAACAGCGCCATGAACCGACTTACGGTGACATTTCCGGTTATGGGTTCCTATGCGATTCACATTCCTTTAGATGTTACCTACCTCCCATAAACGTTTGTACCAATATTTTTGAGACACCCTGTACGTGCAACTACAGTATAAACATGTTATCCAACCATTAAGGGCTATTTTATGAGTGTTTCCAGTCAATGGAAGATCATTAATATACCAGAGGGGAAACAGTAGGAAATAAGAACTGAAGTATGGAGAACAGAGAGCCATGATTACTTTTAAATACATAAGAAATGTACAGTTTTTTGAGTAAGGTTAACTTAAAAATAACAGTTTCTAATTGTATTTGCAAATTTCTTGTGCCAGATCACCATTTAAGGCTAGAAGTTTAGTATAGTAAGCTTCTTTTTTTTTTTTTTGTAATTAAAAGTACAAGTAGAAAAGTTTTCTTTCTCAATTTCTGAAATTGTATATCCTTGAGAATTTTTAACAGACTTTGGATAGAGATTGGAGGTAATCACTACTATGACTGTGATATTTAAGATAATTCTTTTTATTTTGATTCAGAACTAAGTAAGCTACAATTTATACACCACTTTCAGAAAATGGCAGTCACATTTTCATAAAATATCTGAGTCGGCTATCATAAGGATACTATATTCTTCTGACAACTGACTGAATTTATTGATCTACACTTTATTAGATAAATAAATAAATAAATATAGAGTATAATAAAATCAGTGAAAACAGAGTGATATTCATGTGGACCTCAATTTAACAAAGGAAAAAATTTGACTGGCACCAGAGTGTGCTTGTGAGATGTCAGGTGCCAGCAAGCATCTCATTCTGTTTATGGATATGCCCGCCATTATAACATGAAGTGCTTGTCTTTGCCCTATTTCTTTATTATAACTTCACTTACAGTGTATCATCGTGGTTCCTAATAAAACTGGTCAAAAGAGAAAGCACATGCATCTCTGAATATTGTGCAGAAATTAAAGCTATTAGAGAAGTTAGACTCTCGTTTGACTGTTTCCTATCAATGAGGTATGCAGCATATATAACAAACTGTGGTAGATGTTTTAAGGAATCTGACTGAAGATTCACTACTACCTCAACTCCAGGTTCTTAGCCCCAGCTCTTAAGCTCTGAATTAAGTTTTTCCAAACAATGCTATACAGTCACAGTAATTTATCTTATTCAAACTGTGTACCATGAATCTACCAATAAAGTAAATGAAAACTTTTTTTTTATTGTTTGATTTTATTTCAATGTATCTAATATGTATGTATACAGAGTAACTGTTTAAATTGTCAATGATCTGGGATACAAATGGTCTAGAGAAAAAAAATACTTTTGATTTAATGGACATTCAGCAATAAGACACTCCTTCCCCCTTTTAGTCCATTTTACTATACTCCTTTATAAACTTGAAAAACAACATAGTATAAACATGCGACCAGTGCTGTTTGTAATAAGGTGAAAGGAAAAAATTATAGAAAATAACAAGCAAAGCAACAGAAGAAGAAGAAAATGCAATAAGGGAATAAAATCATTCATCCCATTCTGGGGACACAGGATGGCATATACTGGGATCCATCATGTGTGCCATTCTTTCCTTTTGCCATCATGATCCACATTGTTATACCTTGGCATGTGTTTGTAAGAACATAGGTTTAATGCTTGCATAGGACAAGCATTAAGACCCTGCATGATTTTGGCAATGCTGTGATGTCTATCTACCGCATCCATATAGCTGAAACTCCCAATACTTTTCAACAAAAGTATTTTCTTTGATTTCTTGAAAATTCCAGAAATCTCTATTAATTATCACACAAACAGGAAAAATGCAAAATCAAGTCAAGCCTATTTTTGAAAATTATATGCACGTGCCTAAAAACAATAATTAAAAATTAGTCTCATCTCAAATATAAACAATTTTGAATTATTTCTTGCTGATTTTGAAGGTTATAAATGGAGTAACGTTTTACCCCATTTAATCAAGGTTATGGGTTATAATGTTTCCCACACAGCTTGTTCTATCATTTACTGAAAATATAAAGTTAATACTAACCCAACAAAAATTACAGTAAAATAGTATCAGTATGCAAAAGGAAATTCACTTACAAAGGGTACTAGGAAAGTTTTGCAATACAGCTTTGTTTATTTAATTTTTTCAAAGTAATTTCCTCTACATTCAATACACCTCTCCATCCTCCGAAACCAATCTTTAAACCAGTTCTGCCAAGTTTCACTAGGGAGTAAAGCACACTCGTTGTCCCATGCCCGTAGAAGGTCCTCATCACTGGAAAACCGCCTCCCTTTTAGCTTCATTTTCACATGCGGGAACAGTGCAAAAAGTCGCAGGGAGCAAGGTCTGGACTGTAGGGAGGGTGCTCGAGAAGTTTCAGTCCTGTTGTGGTCAAATATTCGGTGCAGGCTTTGGCGCGGTGAGCTGGAGCATTTTCGTGATGGAGGTACCAGGTGTCCATTCTTGACTTTGGCCGCAGGTTCTTCATAGATCCAATGACTTTCGGCAGGCATTGTTCAGTATACCACTTAGCTGTGACTGTCTTCTGCGTGTCCAAAACGACACGTTCCACAATTCCACTCGATTTGAAAAATACAGCTATCATTTTCTTCTTTACAGATCGGGATTTTCTGACAATTACGGGTGTGTCGTCATCATCAAAGACCCAAACTTTGTTTTGAGCCTTGGTCGGCAGATCGTAATAGTACAGCCAAGTGTCGTCACCTGTCACGATGTTGTTCACATACCGAGATTGTCCCTTATCAAACTTTTTTAACATCTCCCGGCACCAAGTCACACGTCGTGTCATCTGCTCTTCAGTCAGTTGATGCGGCACCCAGAGAGAACAAAGTTTCTTCACGTGCAAATGATCTTGCAGAATCGAACGAATTGCTGGTGCATTTAGGCCCAAAGTATCCTCTATCTGTTGGTAGGTCACTCGCCTGTTTTCGTCAAGCATTTTCCTCACAGCAGTAACGTTTTCCTCTGTAACTGATGTTCGTGGCCTTCCCGGCCTCTCAGAATCCTCCAGAGTGAAATTTCCCCTTTGGAATTCTCTATACCACCTGAATATCGTTGTACGATGTGGACAATCATCATCTAGTGCAAGAGTCATTTCTTCTAAGCACTGGTCTATGGTTAAACCACGCACGAAATTATACCGCAAAACTGTCCTTATCTGATTTCGTGACCACGATGCCATCGCAAGCACTTTACACTCTCACCACTAATGAATAACTGAGCCCATCGACTTGGCGCGGCGGCTACTATGCACGTATGAACATGTCTCAACATGCTGCAACAAGCAGCTTCTTGTGATTCTTTGTTGCGTCATTTTGCAAAACTTTCCTAGTACCCTTTGTATATTATGAATGTTATCATAATTTGGTCATGCTACTTGACCAAATTATGATATTAAAGTATACTTAACTTAATATTAAGGGTAGTTGCATAATTTAACTTAGCACTTAAAAATATAGTAACCACAGGTTAGGAGTAGCTTCAATGTTTTTATTGCTAATAATACGAATTTCCTAGTTCCCTAAGTTTTTTTTTGTTCATAAATAAAAAAAATAAAACACCTGTTCAAATGGAGAAGTTGTTATTAATTTGTACAGGGTGTCCCATAATAAGCCCGCTTCAATACAAATTGATTATTTGACAAAAGACTGAAAAGCAATGGAAGGAAAAGTTTTAAAAATCATGCTTTTCCAATTTTAAGTGTTGGAATTTCTTACTTAGGATGAGCCATTATGCTCCTACCTTCTTGGTGTATCTGTTAAAAGATGCTGGCAATGATGCCACTTTAATGTAACAGTAAATTATGCATTTTGTGGAACTAGTGCACAAAAAACGTTTAAGCTTAGCAAACAGTGTCAACTGTTTGCTAAGCTTAAACGTTTTTTGTGCACAATCAACAAGTTATACATGCATATAGTATACCACACACACACACACTATACCAACTTGAGTGGTGTTCCATTCATATGCATGGTTTTGCTGATTTGCAACACTTTGCCACTGCTGGTTGTACTAGAACATCATTTCTATATAAGTATACTAACAGTTTATATGGATTGGAGGATCATGTATAAATAACTCTAAAATGAAAAAAATAAGGCAAAGCAAATAAAATGCATACCTTCCAACTCTCTGGAGAATCAATCTTTTTGGCCCCTTCTTTGCCTCATTGTTGTAATATAGTTGTTCTTTTTTTTAGGGGGGGGAATAGTAAAATTACTTGGGTATCTTTTAACCCTTTGCAGTCGAATGTTGCGTCCAGCATGCCCATCAGCATTTCCAATTATGAATTTGTTTTCCAGATGTGCTGGTGCAATTATTGTATTATCATCTGTTTACATTTCATATAAACAATCTGAAAAGCTAATTCCATGTTTATTGATGTTTATATTCAATTATTAAGCAAGGGTGGCATCGGTTTTTTTTTTTGGTTTTTTTTAAGTCCTCTTTCACTTGGATGTTGTGGCACCAATAACATCAGTGTTTCCAATTATGAAATGTGGTTTCCCACTGTACTGATTCAATTATTGTACTACCATCTATTTATACTTCACATAAAGAATCTATAAAACTAAATCTATATTTAAATTCAATTGTTAACAGCAGGCAGTTTTTTTTTTTTTTTCTTCTTGAAGTCCAAGTGTCTCAATCAAACCAGCTTAGCCATTGGTATTTTCAGTTATGAAATTTGTTTTCCTGGTGTACTGGATCAACTATTGTACTGCCACATATTTATACTTCATATAAACAATCTGAAAAACTAAATCAATGTTTGTATTCAATAGTAGGCAGGTTTATTTTTTTTATCTATTATTATTTTTTTCTCCTCTTTTCTTAAGTTCAATGTGAAAACTGGCACAACTGTCAGCATTTCCTATTATAAAATTTGTTTTCCTTCCTACCATCCATTTATACTTCATATAAATGTTCTCAAAAACCCAAGTTGATGTTTATATTCAGTTGTTAACAGCATGTGGCATTTTTTTTTTTTAGTGTAGAAGTCAAAGTAACATATTCTGTGTTAGAGTGAAGTATTTAGATATGCAATCAAGATCTAGTAAATACCTTTCTGATATCAAAATTGAGATATTGTTAGACCTTTATGAAGAAACTGAGCAGAAAAAAAGGGAAGTGCTCACAAATAAGATAGTTTCCTCTGCCAGTGGTTACTGTTAATCTATTAGTCCATGTATCCCCCCCAAGCTAGCAGTTTTCCAACCCACCTAACTTTGCCTCGATAGCATCAGCAAATATTCTTGCACCCTTTCTATTTAAGTGTATCCCATCCCTGTAGAACCAGTCGAAGTTTCTGACTGTTCCATGTGGTGTGACTAGATTTAGATTTCACTAAACAAACTAAAGGAATTTTTTTGAGTTATTAAGGACTAAATGAAAAAAATTGATGTAGCGAATATTGGTCTGAAGAATAGGCAAACAGAATTCAATTTTTCAAGATTGTATTTAGCAGGAAGAGATTTCTGCTGATATTTTGGATGTTGCATCTCTGCCCACCCACAAAAGGACAAACAAGGAATTCAAAGTAGGGGCTCCGAAGTAAAAAAACAGTCAGTTATCCAGTTGGAAGGTTCTGTGAATATTTTCTTCAAGGAAGAAATATTACATTAGAGTTTTTAAGCTGTTTTGTCATTCTGTTTTTTATATTAGCTCATATAAAACCAAAAATAATTTTTGAACATAACATTTCAGCTAGTTAGTTTTTTGGTTGATAGAGCTGGACTGCATGGGAAAGAAAGTGGAAATAATGCTGGACTGCAAAGGTTTAAAAAAAATTCTGCTAATTTTCATTTACAAATTGACTGTCACGTGTGCTAATCTAAAAAAAAAAAAAAAATAGTAAAACTACAGCTTCATTATTAAATTTGGTATGTTTTAAAAAAATTCAGTGAAATCTTGAATACAGATAGAATTATTCTCTGTTGCATATGACTACAGCATTTCATAATTTTTGTGTGTATGTGAGATGCAAATATAATTAACAGCACCCTTCAGTAAAGAAATGTGATGATTTCAGAAGACATGCAAAATTTTCTGTGTAAATGTGAAATATGTACTGCATAGAAAGAAATGAAAAATAGATGTAGCATTTAAATATAAAGATAATACTGTCTCTTACGTACTGAATGTTCATTCACATTGTTTGTCATAGCACATAGATGTAGGTTTTTCAGGAATATGTTTCCCAATAGTGGAAGAATGAAAACAGCAAGC
This sequence comes from Mastigoproctus giganteus, assembly GCF_048544385.1. Classification (NCBI taxonomy): domain Eukaryota; kingdom Metazoa; phylum Arthropoda; class Arachnida; order Uropygi; family Thelyphonidae; genus Mastigoproctus; species Mastigoproctus giganteus. Next base: position 178,784,778 of record NC_143581.1, read on the forward strand.
ATTGTTACTGAAATTGCACTGAGAGGGAAGGAAGAGATAGGGATTGGCTCTGGAAAATGTGCCATTTATATCTCATCGTAGTGACCTTTCCTAATATAAAAAAAAGTTGTCAAATAAAAGGCACTTGCTCTCAGTGCATTGGAAGATGACTCTACAGGGTACAGTATTGGGCATCTTCTGAACCTGACAACATGCAAGAGTCCTATAAAAAAAAAAACTGTCTGGCAGTTAGTGTTGACAATGCCCATTATGGTAGGCCTAAAAACTGGAGTAAGCAAGGGAAGGAGATTGGTGGTAACAGGCTGTCAAAGTCATCTCATTAATTTGTGTCTGAAAAAGGGCCTACATTCCTTACTGTGAAAACAGATGAATATTTGGTGAAATTGAACATTTATTACTATCTAGAACAGAGTGCTAAAAGGAAAGAGAAATTTTAACAGTTTCAATTAATGCATGCCACTAAAGTAAACATGATTTTAAAGCACATGTGCACATGAGCTTCTTTGATTAAATATTTACCTACACTAGTAGAACACAACAATTCTATTTAAAGAAGAGGTTAGAAATGATGAGAAAAACCATATGAGTACTTTTCAGAGTGATCAATTTGAAAAGTACAAGCAATCACTAGTGATTAGCACAAGATTGTGTCCAAATCCATATCATGATCCCAAAGAAGTTTTGAAAGAAAAATTAATGAACTCAAGATAAAGAGCAATCCTAAACAAGCCAAGCAAGGTGATCATTTTAAGCATGTTCCATTTTCTTGTTTCTTTTAACACATTTGCTGTCTTTTAAATTTGCAAGGGTCATCCCTGTGTGCCTAGGGGCACTTCTGTGGGGTGCTGGAACAAGTATGCAGTGCTTTATAGTAAATGGATTTCATCTGTGAAGAGTCATCAAAAACACTGGCATCTGTTGTTTGTAGCATTCTAACATCAATAGATGTATTTGAACAAGATTAAGAATCCATATCATTTAAATATAATTCTATTTTGGTATCAGATGACATATCATAGAGAGCTGATTCAATGTCATCAGCATCAAATACTATCCATCCCTGTTTATTATAACAACCCTTTAGGGTAAAAAAATTATAGGAAAACACCTTTTTGCACAAAATTTGATCAGTAGACACACACTAAGGATGATGTTTTGTTTTTCACAAACTAAAGAATTAAACTTCAACAAGCATAATCTTCAACAAATTTTATCTTTCCTTCTTGTGGAAAATACTAAACTAGATAAGATAATTTCAACATAAGCAAAGAACATATGAAATTGTGAACCGAGTGTACAGCTTTTATAGCACTCTAAACAGTGCGATTGACACTAAGAAAATCCCAGCCATAATGCAATAGCATGTGGTTCAACCACTGTGCCGATATCGATCAGTTGTTCCTTTCATGTTACTTTCTTTTTTTAATGCTCATTTATTGACCCTAATTGAATGGATGCAAGTTTGCATTCAAGAAGCAAACGTTAAATGTTATGGCAGTGTTTGAAAATCCAAACATAGCTCACATCCGTTGACTAAGGTCATTACTCTTAGATATGTTGAAAAATGTAATGTGTGAATTTATTGCACCAACAGCTTCTTAAATCTACTTCCATTTTCGAAGTGAATAAACAAAGTAGACTAACTTACTTAAAAAGTAGACCGACTGTCAATTCTGGCTTAGTCACAGGTATTTCTGTTGCCAAGGTCATGGAGTCTAAAAGAAGAGGAGAAAATTCTGTTTTTTTGTTTGGTGGGGAGAAAAATGTGTGTGACTATATGATGCACAAGTTCTGACCGAAAATTGTCTTTCTTATAAGTAACAAAGTAGCAAAAATTTATAGATTGAACAATGTAATGAAACACTCTTATATCAAGTTTTGCCTGAGGAAACAGAGTTAGTTTGACAGCCATGGAGTGAGAAGCTGATATCAGCTCACGTATTGTTCTGATGACAGGATCTGACAAGAGTTCTGAAATGTCACCTCTGTGTCAAATTTACTGTAATTAGGTAACAAGTACTTAATAAACTAACTTTGAACTATTCATATGGCATAACAGTTCCATTACATTGTTTAATCTACGGATAATCACCATATATCATCATTTTCAAATTTGAAAGTTTTTGCGGACAAATTTCCAGTACTTCTCAATATCATTGAAGATAAAGAAATAGGAGTATCAGTTCTGTAGTTTTGCAGTATTAATGCTGTTAGTATGAGAACCTACCAGATACTATTACTAAAAAAGAAAGACTTGCGGTAAATGGTCCTTGGTTAGAGAACTGACAAGTACACAAAGAAGCTTGAAATACAAAAAATTATCCCAAGCCATGCTTCTCATTTTAAGAATTCTTCATAGAAGTGCTGAGCTTGAGAGGACATTCAGCCAGATGGACCTTCTCTTTTTTTGACAAAGCTTTGCAAATGCTCTTGGCAGCCAAGTCTAAACAGGAAAATCATTGTTATAAATTTGACTTGACATTTCTGAAGGAGGTAGTCTGCAACAGTATCTTTCTTGAAGCATAATCAGTTAATGTCAAACAGACATACAATCCTATGTTGTATTTTAATATAAAATTTCAGTGAAATTTTATGATTAAAAATAATTTATACCAATTTTATAATACAAATTTGTTGTCTTGTTAACTATTGTTATTTGTATTTAATACATTTTTGCAATATTTAATTATTTAATTTACCATGATGAAAACTTGTAAATGTGATAATGCATGTTCATCACATGCAGTCCATACAAATTACTCAACATGAAAAAGGGACATGATCGGTGAGGCATGACGAACATAAGCTGTCTTGCCTTGTGCAAGCCAGTAAACAGAAAATGGTGGAACAACTAACCACAGGCTTTAACAAGGGGACAACCAGTAGTGTTTCCAAGACCATAATCCAATGAACTTCCTCTGTATGGGCATAAAGGTGCCTGGTCAAGGTACTTATGCTTAGGGCCACTGATTGCTGATGATGCCTAAAGTTTGCATCTGAATAGTGTAATTGGATCATTGACAACTGGGGGGGGGGTGCCTTTTCTAATGAATCATGTTTCCTACTATGCTATGGATAATGGATGTTGGACACAATAACAAACTCTGGAGAGGAATCACTCCAATGTCCTGGTCCAACAGAAACAGGCCAGTGATGGGTGTAGGGGATGTTTTCCTAGGTATCTCTTGGAGCCCTCATACCCTCTAAATACTACCTCTAAATATCTGCCCTCTAAATACTACCTAACCATTGTGGCTGATCAGTTACACCTCTTCATGGTGACTGTCTTCCCAGATGACATACCCTGCCATGTTGCTGGTATTGTTTGAGAGTGGTCTGCCAAACATGAAAGTGACTTCCAGATGCTACCTTCAGTGCCAAATTCGCCAAATGTGAATCCCATAGAACATCTCTGGGATTACACAAATCAAGAGATATAGCATTTGGATCCTCCACCATGCAATCCTGGCTGCATCATACAACATGCCTCCTGCAACGTTCAAAAGCCCTTGTGGAGTGCATGTCTTGCTGTGTGGTAGTGATACTGGCAGCAAGAGGAGAACATATCCACTATTAGGCAGGCAGTCATAATGTTTTGACTGGACAGTGTACATACTCCTTCATACACTTACAATTTTCACCTATTTTTATTTTAGTTACATACATGAGCTTTCCATGCAACTGACATATCTGAATTGATAGCATATAACAGCCTATGATAATTATAAAATACAAAAAAATGAATGTTAAACATTCATAAATACTGCATTTCAAACCACGCACATAGCTATACAATACAGTGCACCCGCTTTATGATATTAATCTGTTCAGGAGACACCATCGTATTGCGAAAATATCATAATGTGAACCAAATAACACGTTTTTTAGTTATTCGTTCCAAGACTTCGGAAGTTGAAATTTTCGCTATATTACTAAGCTATTTATCTCTCTAAAAGGTCATTTTATAATGTAAATTGTATTAGTTACCAACTAAAATCATTAAAATGCACTACACTTTCATTGTTATATGTTCTGTTATAAGAATCAATTTTAAACACCTTTGTGATATTTTTCTAAAGCACATTTTTGGAGGTCAACACCATAAAAACAATTTGCACTTTCTGATTTATTGGGCTTTTCTATTAGTGCAAGCAGTTATAAATGAGTAGTAAACTCGATGTTATTATGGCGAAATGTGTTTCCCCATTACTGAAATCTTCAATTATATAAAAAACGTAAATAAATTTTTAGAATCTTCTCTTCATTCTTTTTTTTTTTAAGCTTCGTAAACTTGTTACTCTGCACAAATCGTGTTAGTTGCAATTTGTGTGTACCATTAAAAAATGCTTATGCATGCTATCATGGAATTTATAAAGAAAAGAGAAGATTATCTTGGAAACAAATACCTCCTAAAGCTTTTCTGAAGAAGATGACTCCTTGTGCAACAAACCAACGAGTGCTGAGCCAATAACGAGTGATCAATGAGTGTGCATTTAGTCAATGATGATGAAGAATAAACATTCCTTAACATTTGTAAGTCATAAATAATTTCTTTATTATTATAATTTGCTTGATTTTACAGGTTATGTTTTCATTTCTTTGGATAAACCAATCATTGTTTAAAGATAAACTACCGTAATTAGCTAACTAATTTCATTGTTGAGAATGTAACCCCTGTTTTTAACATTATGACTATGGGAAGTAATCCCACTTTACGAGTGTGCACTAGGAAGGAATTAACTCGTAAAGTCGGGCACTACCTGTAGCTCTGTAATCATTGCAGGTAAATAAAATAAATTAATTTGGTCTAAAAATTCAACCTTCTTTCAATCCCTGTTTATTTTATAACTAATTGACACAATTAGTTATAAAATAAAATAATATGAAAAATATTTGCAATCACCTTACTATGAGATCGTTAAGAGTATGAACCACAGTTATTTTTGGTACAGATCTAATGCCCTAGTTAACTAAAATATTGCAAAAAAAAATTTTTTAACTAATACTATAACCCCAATTAACATAGAGAGACACACAAATAATTATGAATGTGATTTTGCTGCCACCAACTATCAAAACAGCTTCTTCTTTTTTAATGTAGAAACGTGTAATGCACCATCTGAAGTGGAGTACAGAAAGATCTATTCAGACTGGTGTCATGAATTTGAAAAATACAAGTTAGCAATGAAAACTTGGCAAAATAAACAACAAGTAAGTCTTCATTTGTATATTTCTATATATTTGTTTATTTATTTTGTGTAACTTAATACTGCAGTGTGATAAGAGCAGGTGAATTATTTATTTATAGGGTGATCCATAATCAAGTCCTGTTTTCAGTATTTAATTACCCCTTTGTGAATGAATAATTTTTTTGAAAGCTTGGTAGAGCATTCTTTCTTTTTTTAAAGGATCATGACTGGTTCCAGTAATGTTTAAAATATTTTACTGAAAACTTAGAAAAGATTCAATTAAAGATACCACAGTAAGATCACCTCAAATGTTTGCAATTAAAAAAAAAAAAAAAAAAAGTAAAGTGCAGCCATTATCAACCCACTGCAGGATGGAAGCCTCCTCAACAATTCATGCTGAGGGAAATGGACCATAATCTGCCACACTGGTCCAGTGCAGGTTGGCAGATCGACCGTATTCAGCAGTCAGGGGCTTGAACCCCGATCTACTCAAAGAGGGTGTGCTACTGCACTCCCGCTCCTGCCCACTCGGCTACGGAGGCCAGTTTGCAAATAGCTTGGTCTAACAGATTACTGTACAAAATATGGAGATAGAAGTAATCTCGTAGCCCACAGTGTTTACACATTGGTTGATACCAATATTACCAAAAATTATCTACAGTGATTCCCCGAGGTTAAGAAATATATTTACATTTGTTAGATTCGGGGACATGCTTTCCCAGGAAATGAAAACAGATGGCACAGCAAAATCAAAAACAGTATTGTGTGTGAGGAGGCAAGTAGTGCCAATACAAGATAAGATGTATGACTTAGTAGCAGAAAATTTATTGCGATCAAGAAACAAACTCAGGCAGATGTAATCTGAGATGGTGCCAATGGTCACTAGTCCTTCAGGAAATCATACAACACAGTTTATTGCAGCCCATGCCACTCATTCTTATCCACTTGGGGTAGAAAATCTGTGATAGCATCACATATAACATTGTACTTACTGTTGAGCATATTCTCCTAGAATTCTCTAATTATGTGAGTGGTAAAATATACTCTGCCTTCTTCCTAAGAACATTGAGCATTATTATTTTAACACAAAGTCAATATGCTTACCAAATTTAACCACCAATTAGAATAAGCTATATGTATTAAATCTACTGTTTGACATCAAGAAACATATTTAGTAATAAAAATGATATTCCTAAATTTATCAGAAAATCCTATTTGAAGCAATATATGAATAGTATATATCAGAAACTGTGGCACATCTCAGGTCCTCGAGCAGACATTCTCTCAGGTATGTCAAGCTGGGCTTGGTATCTGGAAGTCTAAAACACTGATGTAACTGATATTCGATGATACTCAAGTCAAGTGGACCTAATTTTGGCGAAGTATGGTCAGGTGTGACAGCCAAATCCTAATAACATTGTACTAACTGTTGAGCATATTCTCTTAGAATTCTCTAATTATGTGAGTGGTAAAATATACTCTGCCTTCTTCCTAAGATATCCATCCAAAGTAAGTTTCACATAGGTGATGCCAATATTACCAAAAATTATCTACAGTGATCCCCGAGATTAAGAAATATATTTACATTGTACCTGCACTTTCACGATGGTGAGACTGTTCGTAACCCCATATATAACTCCATGTGCAAGTCCTGAAATACAGCACAATGGAGGTGACAACCCAGGTGCAAACCAAAGTAAGCAGGGATCGAGATGTGGCACCGTGCCACACTCTAATACATGATAAATTGTCAAACTAATAGAACGAACTTATCTGTCAAAAGATCCAAACACTTCCTCATTCATTTCAAAAATATACATGGTCTCAGTTCTAATTTCAGTTTTGTCCATTTCCATTCTACCAAACTCCATGTACTTTTTCTGACAGAATCCCAGTTATTGGTTGATTCATCCACTGCTCATCTCAGTTGTCTGAATTATATATGCTGTATGATTCTTTCTACTTCAAAGGTGGCACTTGTACATATGTTCGCTCTGATATTCCATGTAAGAAATTTAATTTGGAATCTTCTCTAGCTTAAAATCTTTCTACCACATTCTGTCAAATTTATGTATTGCCTCTATCGTTCTCCCAATTCCACTAATCACTTGGAACTCTTTGACTTCCTTTCTAGGAAATTTGACTTTGTCCAATTACCTCACTGTTAGACTTTCCCCTAACAGTGAGGTAATTTTCCTTGGGTGTTTTAATGTCCACAAATCCAGCTAACTTCAGTTTTCTAGTTACACAGAAACATCTTGACCCAGCTGGTCGAGATGCTGAGGATTTTGCAATCACTAATGGCCTCACACAGACTCTTCATTTATCTACCAGAATACCAGTCAATCCTAACCACACAGCCAACACGCTTGAACTTTTCTCACAAACAACCCTTCTAAGTACACAGTTAAGGCAAGTGATCCTCTAGGCACCTCAGATCAGAACTTGGTAGTCTCTTCTCCAGTGGAGCCTTTCTCTCGTGGCCAATCTCAACCTCTTGTTTGGCATTACAAGAATGCAAAAGGGATGATCTGTGAGATTTCTTTTCCTTGGTTGAATTACTGTTTCAAATCCCTTGATGTCAACATTTGCTCATGTCAGTGAAATTATTCTTATAGGGATCAAATCCTTTATTCCACCTTAAAATCTCATCCTTCATCTAAACCTTGGTTTTCCAATAATTCATATCTTGAACAGTCTCAGTTTTCCTGAGACTGTTCAAGATATGAATGCTGCATATTGCAACTGACTTGTATCCAAATCTCTAGGTTCATTTTCTGCCTTCACCAACGCTTGCAAAAATTGTAAAGCATTTATTAATCAGTTCATACTAGACTTAAAACAGGCTAAGAGTAGAAAACCTTGCTTGTTATCTAAATGGTAGTTGAGGATTCTGGTCTCTTGCCAAAGCTATTGCTGCAACTTTTTCCCATCTCTAATCCTACTTCTGTCAAAACCAGTGTCTACTGCCACTTCAGCAAAAGATAAAGCTGACCTGTTATTCCTACCGTACTCCATTCAGTGCCTCCTGTGGCCTAATGTCAAAAGGATTTCAGAAGAATTTTGAACAATCTTGATGCTAAGAAAGCTTTAGATCCTAATGGTATTTCTCCACTTGTTCTCAAAACGTGTTTCTGAGCTTACTCCTGTTCTTTGTTGCCTTTTTTTCTTTCTTAATCCACAGATATTTTAACTTCTGCTTGGAAATTTGCTTTCATCCAGCCATTTCCTAAAAAGGGTGACAAATCTCCCCAATTGCACTTCTATTCTTTGTAAAATAATGAAAAATCAATTAACTGCCAACTCAAAGTATCTAGAAACCTTCTATTTGATCAATGATTGCCAGTATGGATTCCGTCAGTGTCGATCTGCTGGTATACTGGCTTATGTTACCCATCCGTGGAAATGTTTCATAAAATTCAAGCAGTTATTCTTGACATTTCAAAGGCTTTTGATTGTGTTTGGTATGAAGGTCTTCTAAGCTTCAATCTTATGGTTTGCCAACTGTTTATTGTAATTGGGTATTCAGTTTTCTCTCTGACTGCTCACTGTGGATGATGGTAGATGGCTCTGTCTTCTAACTTCTCCACTAATGCTGGTGTTCCCTAAGGTTCAGTTCTTTCTCCTACTCTTTTCCTCTTATATATTAATGACCTTCTTCCCTAGTTTTGCTGATGATAGCACATTTCATTCCACCTTTCAGTTTGAGAGACGTGGCCCTTCACAAACAACTTAAACTTTTTCAATATCCACTACCAATTCCTTAAATGCTGATCTCCGTGTAATTCTCCAGTGAAGCAAAGATAACTTAGTTGATTTCAGTCCTGTCTTGTACCTCACAAAAAAAAAAAAAATAAAGTGATTCTTCTGTTCCCATCTTATCTTCAATGACACTGATTTCTGGACAGGATCATATACTTCTTGGGGATTACCCTGACTTCTAATCTCTCTTGGCATAAGCACATCACCAATTTTGCATTCTCTGCATCTAAAAAAAAAACTGGGTTTTTCTCTTTCATTCTCAGCATTACTTTTCTCCCAAGCAGTTGCTATTCACTCTGCACTACCAGATTCTTGCACTACTTCTATTAGAATAATCAAGAATTATTCTAATAGATTTATAATAAAATTCTAATAGAATTATTCTATTAGAATTCTGCAAATTGCAGTGGCTGGAGACTAGGCACCTGTGAGGTGATCTGATTGAGGTGTATAAGGCCTTGAATGGGCTGAGCACGCTGAATTCTGATAGGATTCTTCCACTTGTTCAGATTACGAACCTAAGGGGGGCATAAATTCAAATTGAGGAAAGACAGATGTAGAATAGATGTGTGGAAATTTGCCTTTAGCCGGCGGGTGGTTAATTGCTGGAACAAACTTCCATCTGTCGTGAAAGTTGATAGGTTAAATAAATTTAAGGAGGAACTGGAAAAACATTTAGAGGGAATTGTTTTGTAAATTTTTTTGGCTGATGCTGCATAAGCTCATACACTTGCTTTCTTGCATCGCATGCCACTACTACTACCATGAAATGTTGTTCCCACATCTGAGACAGTTAGGTTAATTAATGACTCATCTCTAATAAAGTCTCTCCCCTCTCTGTCTCATAGACATTCTGTTTCTGCTACGTGCATTTTCTACTGTTCTTCTGAATTTGTTTCTATAATTTCCACTTCCAAACCAGTCCGAACAAGTGCTGGAATCAGTCAACATCCTTTTACTGTCCAACTTCAATTTCACAGAACAAACTTTTCTTCTTTCTCAAACAACCTCCCTGTGCATTTCCTGAAAATTACAATCTACAGAAGTTCAAACCTAATGTCAGCAAGTATCTTTTTTTCATCTTCTCAAATTTCAACCCATACTCGCTACTAAGTACTGTAGGTTCTAATACTTCTCGTGCTTGGGATTATCATAAAAAGAAAATAAAACAGCACAAAATGTTTTTTGCAACTAGTCAAAAGGCTATCAGATAAGTGGGGGGAAACAGCGAGCAGGTTATGCATTTCAGTTAATTTTGAACTGAAAATTAAAATGGAAGGTGTACAGACCTCACATTCGGAGAACAGATGACAGTTTATGAGTAACATTTTCTGGTTTGGGAAGACTATTTTCTTCAATGGTGGTCTTGTAAATAGGCAAAAATACCATCACTATTTAGGAAATAATCCAAAATGCAATCAGAATGGGCCAAAATTTCTTTTTGGTGCAGAATAACCTCACCTCCACTCATATACCATACATTCTATGTAATGTAATTGAACACTTACATATCTGCCACCTTTTAGTAATCAAAAAATGAAAGACATTCCCAGAGTTTTCTTGCAAATTAATGCATGTCATATGTTGCAGCAAACTGTATTTTTAAGATTTTTTGCTTCATTTATTTTGTTTGATTATGTAGTGTTGGAATTGAATATAGTGCAATTTGACTACTGCAGCACAGTTATATTGCTCAACACTTTTCCACATTAAGAAATTATATATGATATTGCAAGTTAGTTGGAAGCAAAAGTATAATGAGATTCATTAGTAACCAGAAGATTGTGGAGAATATGATGAAACCTCTACATGGAAATGGAATGGGTAAGCAAGTATTATTATGAGTGATTTCAATTTCCCCCTAATTTGATTGGAGTAAGTGGGAGAGAAACTTGAGATGGAGAACAATTTTTAAAATTTTTTTAGAAATTTATTTGCATATCAGCATATCACAGAAAGTACTAGTGGCAAGAATCAACTAAATGACCTTTTTTTTAATGCCATGGAAAACTTTCCCAAGAAATTGTTGCAATTGGTCAATTAGTTGACAATATAACTCCATGATCTTTGTCTCTTTTTAGCTCTGATTGGTTTCCACTAATAATTATGTATGCCTGGGATAATGTTAAATTAGGTAGTTTCATATAAAGAGAATTCATGAAGTTGCTGAGGTAATGCCAGCTGTGTGCTGCTAAGAATTACGATGACAGCTACCTGTATGCATAAATCATATTAGTATGTTGTGACGTGAGGTTGACTTTAAATAATGTGTATGAGAAACAAATGAAAACTAAAAATAGAAAAATGTTCTATAGTTGGATTGCCAGCTAACTGATCAATGATGCTAATTTCATGGAAAATTTTCTGTGAAATTAAAAATGTTATTTAGTTAACACTTGCTGAATATTCTAGACCTGATCATTACCCGACAGAGATAATGAGAGGTAGCAGTTGTTAAAGGCAAAAGAATGGATTTTAAGTTCAGGAAAGAAGATTATGACAGTCTAAGGTGCAACAGGGCTTCTACCAACTGGGTAGAGAGCTCAGAGTGTTGCAACAGAATTAGAATTATGGTATACCTTTATAGCTATAGTCATAGAAGCTTAATGGTATACCATTAAGAAAATATAGCACAAGATGGAAGAACCCCAGGGGCTCACATCTGGTGAGTATGCGCTTGGCACACCCAGGGTCCCGAGCTGGATATCATCATTCTCTTTCTTGGTGATTCCTTCCTACTTCCGACTCTCTCTCTCTCTCTCTCTCTCTCTCTCTCTCTCTCTCAGGGTAACTCAGGAATTTTTTTTTGGCTGGTGCAGCATAAGCCTCAGGTTTCCTTGCACTACAAGGCTAATAATAATAATAAATAACGAACTACCCAGTTTAATAGAGCAGTAAAAGTTACAGAGCAATAAAAAGTAATGAAGCCTATAACAAGTAAAAATTGATCTAACTGTAATAGTACTACAGAAAAGGTTAGGCTCGAAAAGTAAGATTATGAGAAATCATCAACTAAGAGACCAAAGAACAGAGACAAGGAGCTTGAATACAAATTAGATCAGACCACTGTGTAATGGGTGCAGTAAAATCTTTGATAACTCAACTGATGTTGCAGATAAATTAAACAGGTACTTTGCATTGATATTTACAGAAGACCCTTATAACGAGAAAAAAACTGTGTGAGTGAAGCTCGAAAGCAAGATGTATTAGAAATTAAGATATTAGAGGTTATTAGAAAAACTTTTGAGCCTAAAGGCAAGTAAGCCATCTGGAGTTGATTGCTTATATGCTATGGAATTTTGAGGAAGGCAGCAAGAAAGTGCATTGAAACATCAAGGTTAATTATGTGGGCATCACTGGAATGCTGTAAAAGTTCTCTGGGATTAGGGAAGTTTCAATGTAACATCAATTGATGCTGATCTAACTTCACTGATAGGGGAAAATCACAGCTAGGCAACAATCAAAAGTGCAATATAGGTTCATTTAGATAGCAATGGAATTCTGGGGAAAAAAAAAACACAGCAAGTTTTTGTAAAGGGAAAATCATGTAACTACCTGGTTAGCTATTTTGATAGTCATTTGTGAGCTGGATGCAGGAAGGGTGGATTTGAGGATCCTCACTGGACACCCATTTCAGGAGTGCTTCCTTTGTGTTAGGGCATTGTTTTTAGATGCATCTTCTGGACACAGGATCACTGAACACGGCGCTGTTTTAGGAGCCGAAACACTGCACAAGGATCACACACAGTAGGATAATTTCGGGATTAATGGATGCATGATATACACAGGGATCATTGTCAGGAGGATAACTACTGAATAAGGCGCCTCTGTAGCCAGGTGGGAAGGAGCAGCAGTGCGTAGCACACGCTTCTTGATTAGACCGGGGTTTGAGCACATCACTACCAAATACGGAGGATGCGGAAAGGTCAGGGAATGACCACCGCATATCCCGGAGCAATATGGCCTTAGTTGCTAATGCTCCTAAAAACCAAATAACAAACAAACAAACAAACTACTGAATATTGGAAATCAGGATAGAGGGATTAGGAGATGGAGTCCCGTCTAGAGCTTTGTAGGTATAAGTGTAAAATGTATGTATTTGTAGACTTGCTTATGCATGATAATTTCATTAGCGTAATCTTTTAATTCAAAACATTCCTCCTCTCCCTAAAAAAGATTTTAAGTAACTATTTTTCTTTTCTTCTTTAATAATTTCAACATTGGTAACTGGATTTTGTCTGTCTGCAATTAATTTTATTATTCTTCTGATTGGCACAATATAATAGCATAGCTTAATTTAATTTATTATGATACTCACCTTTTTATAATCTGCATTGATGTTGGAATAAATTGGATGATAATTTTAAATTTAAGTTAGCATGGATAAGTTAGGATTTAAAAACAGAATTAAAAAGGAAGTAGAAGTATGTCTTCGTCCTTAGTTGTCAATGTTGAAATTTGAAATGATTTTAGTTATATGGTTGGAAACAGAAAGCCAATAGCCATAACAAGTGGCTTTCTATTTCCAACCGTATAACTAAAATCATCTCAAATTTCAACATTGACAACCAAGGATGAAGACATGTACTTCTACTTCCTTTTTAATTCTGTTTTTAAATCCTAACTTATTCATGCTAACTTAAATTTAAAATTATCATCCAATTTATTCCAACATCAATGCAGATTATAAAAAGGTGAGTATCATAATAAATTAAGCTATGCTATTATATTGTGTCAGTTATAAATGGTACTTTAAGAGATCTACAATTTTCGAAATGTCTTCTGATTGGTGAAATTATGATTTTATATGACTGATAATTTTCAGTGTTGATGATGACAGTTACTCTTATAGTAATAGTATTTGCCATATAGTGCAAAGAAGCCACAAGCTATTGCTACACTGGCAAAAGAAAAAACATCAAGTAGATAAGAAAATATAAATTATATGCTTCCTTCCTCACACAGGTAACATCCAGTTGACATTTGAATTTATTCAAACTGTAAACCTCAACTACCTCCAAGTGCAACTTGTTTCAGCAATCAATGACTCACTGGATAAAAGAAAACTTCCTAAATCTAATCTAAACCTCAACCCCTGTAATTTGAATTCGTTGCCCCTAGTTCTGCAATTCTTTATAACAGTGAAAATTCCACCTTCATTGATTTCACTAATCCCTCTCAGATCATTATAAACCTCAATCAGGTTACCTGTGAGGTGTGCCTGGTTGCCAAGCTCTGTAGCCAACATAATCAGTCTTTCCTTGTATACGGTCATCCTTTTGCTGATTTCACCACTCAAGTTGCTCATCTTTGGACCATTTCAAGAAGCTCGGTGCCTTTTTTCACATGAGGTCTCCATACTTGAACACAGTATTCCAAATGTCGTCTTACAATTGCCTTATACAGTGGAATAATGACCTCCCTATCTCTACAAGATAATGTTTGATAAATCATTGATAGGATACCATGGGCTTTTTCCTAGCTGCCGGTTTACACTATTCAGAAAAACTCCATATCTGCCCGTATCATGACGCCCAGATCCCTTTCTTTCTCTACAGTTTTTAATTCAACTTCACCAAGTGTATAATTTATTTTGGGATTGCTCTTCCCCAAATGTAAAACCTTACATTTTGCTACGTTAAAACTTGGCTGCTGCTTTTCTGACCATTCCTAAAGCCTGTTCAAGTCATCCTGAAGGCACACTTCTTGGCATTGATCGCCAACAACACCACCAATCTTTACATCAGCGTCATTTATGAAGATGAGAAACAGCAGTGGTCCAAGAACCGATCCTTGGGGGACCCCACTCTTGACGTTACACCGATCTGAAGAATATCCATTAATCACAACCCCCTAGCAACCCATCTTATAATATTTCCAGTAATCCCAACCTCTTACAGCTTATACAGTAATCTCTTATGAGGACTGAGTCAAATGCTTTGCTAAAATCCAAATAAACTATGTTGAAATTGTTCCCTACATCCAGCTCAGAAGTAACTGTCAAAATAGCCTACTAAGTTAGTTAAACATGATTTTCCCCTTAACAAAACTATGTTGTGTGTCCTTCAGAATGCTATATTGCCGCTAAGATTTTCCCTACCACTGAAGTCAGACTAACCTGTCTGTAGTTACCAACTTTACTCTTAGAACAACCTTTATGTATTGGTGATATGCTGGCAGTTATCCAATCCAAAGGAATCTCCCCCAAGTCCAAAAATACCCTCATAATTAACCTCAATGGTTCAGTACACTCTCTCTCGCAGTGTCTCTCCGAACTACCAAGTATATGCCATCAACTCCAGGTGACTTACTTCCCTTTTTGCTCAAGAACTTTTTCTAATAAACAATCATCCATAATTTACAAAATCACTAATTTCATATGGCACAGCCTCTTCTCAGCATGAAGGGTCTTTTGTCAGTAAAGAATGATGCAAAGTACCTATTCAATTCATCTGCAACATCAGCTGGATTATCTGAGACTTTTCAATGTCCAGTGTACAAGGTGTGTGATCTGATTAGCTTTCTTCTTTGTTGTATTCACATCATGAAAATTCCTTGTCCCCATTTTTTGCTCTCTTAGCCAATGCTTTCTCATATACAACTTTGTTCTCCCTAACCTTATTTATGGTACTTTTACGGATCAACTTGCAGCTGTTGTAAGCTTCAGTACTTTTCATCGCTCTGTAACTATCCCATGCTATCTTTTTCTGCTCTATTTGACTGGCCAGCTTCACAGTCATCCATTTCAGCATCCTCCTCTTGCAATATTTTTCTAATAGTATATATGCATTCATGGCCTCTGTGATTTTTTCTTTCAAAGTATTCCCTAATTCAAATGTATTTGCCTCACTCAGCAATCCACCCAATTTATAGATGCCAAATAGTGCCTTAAACTGTCAGTCCCCTCTTCTGAAGTTATCGTATTTCCCCATGTATGAGACACACCTTTTTTCGAAAAATTTGGGGTCTAAAAACTGGGTGCGTCTTATACAGTGGTTGTAATTTTTTTTTATTTGCATTTCCTGGTTTTTCGCGCTTGTCTTTGTGCTCATTGTTTCGCACTTGTTACCGGTATATTAGGTTACGTTTTGCCACGTTCTGCCCAGAAATGGCTCAGAAAAGATTTTCGTACAATGCTGAATTCAAGTTAAAAGTGATCCAGTTTGCAAAAGTGAATGGAAATCGTGCTGCTGAACGTAAGTTTGAGAAAACAATCCGAGACTGGCTACGGGAAGAAGAAACCCTACTGAAAACGACACGGCAGAAGAAGGCCATGAGAGGCAAGTCAGCAAAATGGCCTGATTTAGAGAGGGAATTGAAGATATGGATTGAGGAGCAAAGGGCAATTGGTGTTCCTGTGTCCACAAAGATGGTTCAGCATGAGGCAAGAAGAATTGCTGATGAAAAAGAAGTTACTGATTTCAAAGGCGGCACAATTGGTGCTTCAGGTTCATGAAACGGAATGGACTAAGCATGCGTACACGCACCAGCCTTGCCCAAAAGATGCCTGAAAGCTATGAGCAGAAGGTCCTTGAATTTCAATGTCGGAAGACACATTAGTTTGAGTTGGGACAGATTTAAAATATGGACAAAGTCCCCCTTCAATTTGATGTCCCAAGTAACAGAACTGTTGATAAGAAGGGGGTGAAAACTGTAACTGTGAAGAGAAGTGGACATGAAAGGAGCCATTATACATTTGTTCTAGCTTGTTGTGCCGACGGAACCAAGCTGCCTTCTATGCAGATTTTCAAACGCAAAACAATGCCAAAAGAAGACATTCCTCGAGGAGTGATTGTCCACGTTCATGATATGGATTGGATGGATCAGGATGGGATGAAGATCTGGTTTGAGAAAGTTTGGAGCAGGAGACCAGGTGGGCTCTTACGCAAACCTGCCCTATTGGTGCTTGATCAGTTCAGGGCACACATAACAAAAAACACAAAGAAGATTGCTGCAGAGCAAAAAACAAAACTTGCCGTCATACCTGGAGACTTGACATCCCAGCTCCAACCACTTGATGTCAGCATTAACAAACCCTTCAAAGCTGCCATGAGAGACGAATGGAACCAATGAATGAAGTCTTCTGGGGACAATTTGACACCAGCAGGAAGAGTGAAGAAACCAACTATAGGAGAACTTTGTACCTGGGTGAAAAGATCCTGGGATAATATCAAGATTGAGCTCGTTGTCAAGTCATTTAAGAAGTGTGGCATTTCAAATGCCATAGATGGAACTGAGGACGAGGCAATATATGAAGACAGTGATTCGTCATCAGACACAGATGAGGACAAGCTAATGGATGGGAGTTTTGACAGTGATGAGTTGTATGAATTTTATGATGAATAAAACTTGAGTTCAATAACTTTATGTAATACTTTTTTTTTTTTTTTTTTTTTTTTTTTTAATTTCAGGCCCCAAAATTAAGGTGCGTCTTATACATGGGGAAATACGGTAAAACCCGTGCCTTTACCTTTAACTACTGAAACATTCTTATCTTCCAACTGAAGATTGCATGATCACTTCCTAATAATGATTCCTGTTTCAAATAAACAATCATCCATAATTACAAAAGCTGTGATGTCATCTGATTCATTAGTAATGATGAGGTCAAGAATATTCTCACATCTAGTACTTTCTATAGCATGTTGGTACAAATAATAATCATCTAGTTTATTTTGAAAAAAAATTTCCCCATGGTGAGTTCCCCTCCCACATATTCTAATCAATCTGATACAGATTATAGTCACTCATAATAAGACATTCATGCTTGTTTGCCCATTCCATATGCATGTAGAGGCTCTTGTCATATTCTTGACAATTATCTGGTATGTAGATTACTCTCACTCTCATTATACCTTTGCTTCCAACTAACTCTCATCACACAGATTCTCTGCTGGCAGATGTAACCAAACTTCAGACTCACCAAAAGCTATTTTCATGCTCTGGCTGCTTTTGATAAGGAGTATGACCCATTACGCTTCTTCTGTCTTCCCTAAATACATTATGTATACCATAGAGGAACTTATCATCCTCAATTTCTGGGTGGCACCACATTTCTGTTAGACCTATTATGTCAGCATTAAACCAGGAATTCAAATTCAGCCATTTTATTGACAACACTCCTGACATTTCAGCATAGTTTCTGAACCCAGTCCAATATGAGAGGTTACTATATAAGCTGGAACATGTTGGAATCACAGGAAAAATCCTTAGATGGATTGCAGGATGGCTGCGAAGCAGAGGATTATGATTAATGGTTATTCTTTAGATTTGGCTTCTTATAAATGGAATTCTTCAGGGAACATTAGTGACACCACTGTGTTTTTGATTTTCTTAAATGACATTGACAAAGACAGAGGGTGTGATTGCAAAATTTGCAGAGAATGTAAAGATCAGTAGAGTAGTTAATGAATAGTGCAAAGCAGAGCTTCTTCAAGATGACTTAAACTTTGACGATGGTCAGAAAAATTGGAAGTATGTTTTAATGCCGCAAATTGCAAGGTCCCACACTTGGGATAGCAATACCAAAATAACTTTTACACTTGGTGTAGTTGAATTAAAGACACGAGAGGAAGAATAGGATTTGGAGTTATGATGCAGTCAAACACAAAGTTCTTTGAGCAACATAGACAGGTGGTAAGGAGGGGCCAATGGTGTCTTATTGATGATTTATCAAACATTTGCTCACAGAGACAGGGAGGTCATAATCCAATGCTTGAACATAGTTTTCTAAGTGTGTAAGACCACACTTAGAAAACTGTGTTCAAGTATGGCGTTCACGCTTTAACATTCTCAAAAGAGTTCAAAGACAGGCAGCTTGTAACTAGGGGTGATAAATTCAACTATAGGGAAGGAGGTTCAGACTGAATTGCAGGAAATTTTATTTTAGCCATCAAGTTATTAATTACTGGAATAAGTTACATCTATGGGTGGTTAAGGCTGATGGCTTGGGGGAAATTCAAGGTCAGCTAAACAGACACATGAGGAGGGAGCCAAAATTTTGGCTGGTGCAGCAAAAAGCCTTTGGCTTCCTTACACCATATGGCTAATGCTAATCTTTTTTTTTTTATAATTGTAATATAAATTATTCTTGCAATTTACAAGTTCAGACCTGTTTTGATTGGACTGTTAAAAAAATAAAAATTGTAATAGTTTATGACTAACAACATTAAAATATTGCTTTTCAAGAGTTAAAACAATAAGTTTATGCATTTGTTTATTTACAGAAATGCCAGTTGGCTCATCCTAATGATGTAACATATCAAGATAGTCCTTCTCTATAAAATTTGTAGGAAGTGATTGTGTTGCTCACAGTGCTCAACACCATCTATCATTTTTGTGATAGTGTACCAGGAACTGATCAGTCTGCCTCTGGTAGTGTACTTCCACACATCATGCATTCTGTTTTTTGATTTGGTTTCTCAGAGATCAAGGACTACAATAAGGGATAATGAGAAGAAAGAACTTCAAAGGAAGTTGCCATACCAGCCTTAGATGCTCACAACACTGTGGTATGACAATAAATATATTAAGATTTATGAATTGCTGAATGCTCAACGACTGACTAGGATTTTACTTTATTTTGTGTTGTTACTTATGTGATTGTGTTGTGTAAATGATATCACTCTCCCAAATACTTAGGCTGCTTTACTACCATGACTAGCCAGACTCTTGGCATAACATTTGTTTATTTAGAAAATGTACAGCGGTTCAGAAGACTGTCCTTAAGGAACTTAAAAGAAACCAGCAACAAGATGCTGCACATTGAGAGATAATATATGCAGATTGTGTTGTTGCATCACCAACAGCCAGTTTTTTGTTTTGAGGAACAAAAGCCATCCTTTGTGATGCTTGAACTAAAAATAACAATTTGCAGACATTCATATTGATATACTGGATTTATTTATGCAAAGCAATTGGCAAACATCATCTGATATGACCTTTTGTTTATATATTTTACCTTCATATTTTTTAGCATTTTGTAAAGTGTTTACTCTTTCCACAATAACCACTCATGTGATGACAATATAATGTAATATATCAAAAATATAGCACCACATTGTCATCTTTGCAAATCTTTTCCACATGTATTCATCTAAGATTCAAGCATTTTCATATTAGACATATACTCAGCTTCATGGGACCTAATAAATAATATCATTGTGTTATTAAATGTAATTTTATATATTTTTGCTCTGTTACTTTATTTATATTCACATTTTCACATCCACTATTCTGTTTAGTAATTTTATGACTGACAAAAAAAAAAAAAAAAATTCTTCAGATAAATCTCCATAGCCTTTAAGTAAATATAATTAAGGTTAACTAAATTTATAAGAACTATGCGAGTCTGCACATTGTTAATTTTTAGGAAAGGAATGTATAGTAGCTTTTAATGAATACTGTATAACGTTAGAGACATTTATACTACCATTGTCTTCACTTGTTTGAAGAGTATCACATTCTGTCTCCTCCATAGGAATTGATATTTGGACTCATAGTTGTTAAAGAAACAATTTTATCATTTCAATCCAAATAAAAAAATATTAATACATTCCAGTCAGCACTGAAGTCAGCTATTATCAGACAGTATTTTAAATAGCTAAAAGCAACCAAATTCATCCAATGGTGAGATACACTTACTTAAGCAAGCATGGGTTATAAAAATAAAAAAATTTAAAATGTATGCATTTTTTCAAATTAAATATTTAAAACTGATACTCACTAATACTAAATACTGGAAAAGCATAGAGCACATGTAAATTATTTTAATTAGGCAGTTATATTTGCAACTTTTAACTTGTTGCGTGCATATATACAGCACAATACCATAATTCTTAAAAAATGAGCACTGGAAAACATAGATGAATAATGACTGGCTTGGTAAAAACAGAAATAATTTAACATATCCAATTTTTAATGCGAAAAGCATCATAAGTTATAGTTATGACTAGTGTATTATTAAATACACTCCAAACCACAACTGGATGTTAAACATATATTCTAGCTTTTCCAAATATATAAGCACAATATTTCAGAGCATATAACAGACCACTGATCGTAGTTACTCTACACCAGTCTCTCAAACTCTGCAAGTCCACAATATCAGTGGAAATAATAACAAATGAACTGAGAATAAGTTAAATGCTATTACTGTACAAGTTAGTGCAATTGCATCATTTCAGTACATAGCCAACTAATTAAGTATATAAGATATACTTAATGATGCCAATTTATAACTACTTAAGTAATTGGCTATGTACTGAAATGATGCAAATGCAGTAACTTGTACATTAGTTAAACTCTTTACATAACCTGAGGCCCTAAACTGTACTGTAATCTGCTATTACTGATTAATGATATTGCTCTTTTTCCAAATATAACAGTATAAGCATGCAAAACTTCATAATCTTGTTCCAGTAACAATGATCTGGAACATTATACTTGTATGTTCGGAATAGCCAGAATAAATTGTTTAACAATTAAATGTGGTGTATAGTGTTACTTCTGTAGAGCTATTTTTATCATGACTCACAAGAATACCTCCTTTAAAGGTTATCCAAGCAAGCTTACTGCTGCTTTCACATGTCTTGGCTTGGCTCAAAACTAACTAAATTATTTTAAAAAAAAGTGAAAACCTATTACATCACAGCTTGTAATATTGTGGATAAGTTCTACAAAAAATTAGTATCAGATTCATTACATTTTGTTTGATACATTAAGTTACATATTATGAATGGTTTAGTAATAACTTTAGGATTTTACTTAAGGATGTATTTTTGCAAACTTTGAATTGAATTACATTTCACTTAGTTTACTAATTTGGCTAAGTTTTCTTATTATACATAATATTCTTTGTGAAGCCATTGTACAACTTTAAACTATAAAGATATTGCAAAATAGTTCAGTGTAATTAAACGATACCTATCTATCCTGTTATATGTAGCTTCAGAACAAAATTTCACAAGACACTCTCATAATTTAATCTACATATACATAATCAGAATAAATATTGTCTTCCTCAATGCTGCCATTCACAATTTCTGTATGAAAGGTATTAGCAGAAACTATGCTTTATCATTGAATTTCCTCCATTAAGGTAAACATTACCTAATGGGGAGGACTGGTCTAGTAAATAGAAATCTGTTCCAATTATCAACAGAAATGAATAACGGCCTTGTAGTAAATTTCAGAGAGTGTCTTGTAAGTTGTTTGGAGTTTGCTAAAACGTTTGCCTACATTTTAGTTAAACAAAATTGTTTTTTAGCATAATTTTCTATGATTATGTATTAATATGCTTATAAGAATAAAAGTGCTATCTTTTATTCTTATAAGTATATTAATGCATAATCATAGAATTGTATTATGGTTTTATACTTCTTGAATTGCATTTAAGAAATTAAAAGTTATTTATATCAGAAAATAATATCATCAGTTTCACTAGCAACTTTGAATTTTTATTAAAATAAAAATCAGCATGTGAGAAGAAAGCTATGAAGACTAGATGCTGACCATTTGGCAATTCTGAATTGTTTTATTCAAATAAAAATCAGCATGTCAGAAGAAAATTCTGAAGACTGAGTGTGACCATTTGGCAACTTTGAAGTGTTTTTACTCGAATAAAAATCAGCATGTAAGAAGGAAATTCTGAAGACTCACTAGTATATTCCATCATACCTGTTAGCCGTCTAAGTCAACTTCTAATAAAATGTTTTAAAAATATATATATATTTATTTAGGCTCACTATTTTATTGTACCATTTTTTGTCCCACAGTAAAGCACTGATAGTTTACTTTATTATGTCAAGAGTTATTTCATAAGAGTGATGCTGTAATTACACCAGTTTTCTACCAGTTTCCTCCAGGAGAAGAATAAAATAAAAAAAAGAAATATTTTAATTACTTGTGGAAGGAGTAGTGTTAAGCTACTGCTTTTGCACCAACTTTCTGACCAAAATAAAATGCATTCCAGTATAGTTATATACTGCACATTAGCATTCCATTTGTCCTGTGTCCATTATTAATCTTATACTTAGCCACTAATTTATACTGCTTATTTGTACTACTCTGGTGCAATGTTTCCTTATTTATTGTTTAAAATTTTATAAAATGATGTTAAAATCAAATTACTTTTGTAATGTTATATAGATCATTTCATAAAAATTCATTGTTTTCACTTTCCCTTTATTATGTAAGTAATCCTTTTTTGTTTTCACACTGTTAATAAATGCTTGAAAACAATTATTCTTTGTTTCCTTAAAAATTAGAGCTATTTGTAGTAGAAGCAGTAAGTACATTGCAGCCATCTTGAACAGTCATGAACACATAACTTCCTAGAAGAGCTACTCTAGTATAGCAATTCAAAAGTCACACAAACCATTACAGCTATAGAATATTATTTAATAAAATGTATATTTATTATTTTCTGCTACAGAGCCATCTTGCAAACCTAAATTTCCTATGGAACTTCAACAATGCCTTTTAAAATAATAAGATACATTTACAAAATTCAAGGATCATTTGCAGAAATCTGGAGTTTTTCAGGACATACTACCTCATACTCGATTACTAAGCATGTAAATAAGCACTGCTTTCCTCGTAACATGCATTTACTATCTTAAGTCATATTTCAGGAGAGACAGAAATGAGTTGTCTGAACATTACAGTTTATGAAAAAGGAGGTTGTTAAAACAAAATATTGTCACATTTTTCTTTGCACAACAATTAATGATTATTTCTTAAATTTTTAAGAGAGAAACTAAAGAAAATGCCCTTCTTGAAAGATACTGTCAGTTTCAGCTAGACAGATAGCATAAAAGGGATAAAATTTACTTGGGGTTGTCTACCTCATGAACATAATTTTCCAAAAAAAAAAAAAAAAAAAATCAGGTGACAATAGCTGCAAAGGTCTTGTACCACGAATTCTTAGAAATAACTACCAATATTCCAAAATTCTCGTTGTTGAGTTTGAAACGTACAAAAGTGTCTCATCTTCCTGGAAGAGGCAGCCTCGTTCATACCCCCCCCCCCCAAATAACGAAATAAATTTACCAACTTGTGGTATCATTTTGACCCTTTTCAATTAAAATTTTAATCCCAAAAAGTTTATTTGGGGAACACTAAAAGTTGCTCCTGAATGAACACTATTGTGTTCATTAGTGTTAATTTTAAAGTGAAAGCAAGAAAAAATATTTTACAGGAGGGTGACTAAAACTGATTGCTGTGCGACCAATAATGTTAATTTCTCTGAGAACAAAGAGAGGGTCAGCTACTTGCCAATGTGAAACAGCACGCCAGACTCTAGCTAAAACATTGTTACTCCTGAAATCCTACTAACAATATATTATCTCAGAAAGTTACAATGTTTATCACTTTCTGATTTATTCAGAACATGAAAACTCAAAGATGAATTCTAGCAATCTAAATAAGAAAAAGACAAAACTATTGTTTAGCAATAAATATGTTGCACTTATGAAAAGGCAACCATAATCTTTGACAGCTTATATACAACTTGAACAGACTACCCTGTGCTTAAAAAAAATTGGTATGTGCAGACAAATATGCAACTTACCAATCACCTTGTATTTGCCAACTCAACTCCTTTTTTAAATGATTACAGGTAAAAATGCATAACAAAATATTCAATTAGATAATCGAAACTTGAGTTTAATTAAAATGAATGAAAGGTGCCAACTGTGCAAGGCCACACAATAACAGAGGAACAACATGAATTTTTATTTTTTTTTTTTCCATTTTACTTATATACACAAGAAAAAAAAAAAAAAAGTAAAAATTTTCAAATAAACAAATTGTTTTATTTTAATTATATATGAAATGAATACCATGCTAAATGTGTATGCACAAGTGAAAATAAAATGCAATTCTTAAGATGTCCGAAAACTTAACTGTTTCATTTAAGCAAGTCAAAATATCAATATGATATACCATAGCAAGCTTAACAGAAAATACTGATAAAGTAGACATGATTAAAATTATCCAAAAAAGTTGATGAAATGAGAGAGAATCATGAAGTGCAAGTAATTCTGAAGAGGGAGCTCCAAGAAAACTGTATAAACCTCATTATATTCTGAAGTTGTTTCCAAAGTATTATGAAAAGAGGATGGAATTTTGTGAATATTTCCCCCATAGAGTGAAGAATAGTCAATTCACTAGACATTACATCCTCTGCAGTATAAAAAAGGTACTTGCAAATGCTTCCAACTGTTCTCCAAAAAACTCAGCAATGGGACAACAGATGATTGAGCAATGATGCTCACAACAGGGCACCCAGCAAGGAGTCTTGTTTTACCCCAGTATGGTTTCTTTTGTGACAATATTCTTAAGAAAAAAAAAAATTATCAAATAGTTATAATTTGAATGAATTTGAAACTTTGGTTTGTAAAAGCTCCATTGGTGTTGTGCCAAAGGGATTCTTAGGCATTTAATAGAAAATGTACCAAGAACACAAAGATTATGTTGAAATTTGATGTGCACACTTAAGAAAAAAAAAAATTGTGTTTTATGTATATTAAGAATGTTATATTTAACCCTAAATGCACGTACTGAACAGAATTGAGACCCAAAAATTTTTTTGTGAAAACGTTTAATCAAATTGGCAGGTCAGTCATGAAATTCTGTTGCAGAAAGGTCCAGGAAGAATTTTCAGATTAATAAAAATGTTCAAGTAATCTGTTTCTTTAGTAGACAATAAAATGTATATTGTTGGCAGAAAGAAGTCAGTGAAGACACCTGAAAGTACTGCACCTGTACAGGAAGTGACTATTTGTAGCCAAGGAAATCTGTGAAATGATTTTTGCAAAAGCTGGGTTTAAAACAAACTTCCACTTTAAGCATTTTTCAACAATCTCTGACCAAGGTTGACAAAGAAAGGTGATCTGCCTTTTGTGGTTCAATTCTTCAATATTTGAAAAACAACATAGCAGTTATTCATGATACAGGGTGTTTCAAAAATGATGGTCAATAATTTAAAGATGAAAAGTACAAAGTAAAATAAGCCCCAATGAATATCAGGCCACAATTGAACTGTTTTCAAGATGATGCACATTTTCTGTTATGATCCATCACTGACTATGGGAGCACTAGTTTAGCAAAAAGCTTTTGTTTCTAGAGATCTTATATAAAAGACCCCATGGATTGACATTTCCAGTTCCGCGAACAAAATCAATCCAGGTATTTCTTTTACAAATTGCAATTTCATTAATATAATGCCTTATATCTCTAAATTCAGAAAAATACCTTTCAACCTCGTCGTGTGGTGCCAGTCTATGTCTCTGATAAGCCCTCCTCGCTCAATGAACTCTCTTCCAAAGGTCCAACAGGTCAGGTGCCTCCATAGCCAGGTGGGCAGGAGCAGCAGTGCATAGCACATGCTTCTTGATTAGACCGGGGTTCGAGCCTGTGACCACCAAATACGGAGGATGCGGAAAGGTCAGGGAATGACCACCGCATATCCCCGGAGCAATATGGCCTTTGTTGCTAATGCTCCTAAAAAAAAAACCAAATCCTAAACCGACAGGTCAGAGGACCATCAAGGACACGTTCTTATTGTAATACATTTTTTCTGGGATGCTTTATACGATACTTTAAATATCGCCTTCTGAATAATGTCAGTCGAAACAGAGGCATTTGTATCAGCAGGTAAAGAACCCTAACCAGGAAAGTCAGTATTTAGATAAGTCAAATACAGGCCAATCAACATTTTTTATCAAGAAGCAGATCAAATATGGTTGTAACGAAGTAGCTCTGGACCTGTACTGTTGAGAAATCTGAAAGGATATTGCGCAATCATCACTTAACGTCCAAGAAGGCTGGAGAGTCCAGCTCGAACAGGAGTTGGCAAAACTTGAATTTACCTGGGAGACATCAATATTCATTTCACTGAATGGTTAGAAAAGGTGAAATAAGGTTGTGGTCTTTAAAATACTAAGGTTTTTACTTATAATAAAATCCCAAGCAGCTTGACTCCAAGAGTCTGAGGAACTACTGTACCACATAGCTGATTTAGCATTGACATCAGAACAAATAATATCCACCGCAATTATAACATTTAATGCATGTTCTAAATAATTCAGTGAGTCCTCAAAGTCATTAGATGGTGGGCAGTACAAGGATATTAGAAAGAAGCTCAGCAACTTAAAAGTAACGTGTATGCAAGTAGCGTATTTACTACACAAACCATTTATAATTATGATTTCCAGATGCTTATTCAAAACAACAATGCAACTCTTGGGATCCTGTTTAAAGGCTGGATGACTCTACTTGCCAAGGAAAAACCCAAGACCCTTGAGTCCGTACTAAATTTCACTTTAGTACAATAGCGCTCACATATGGTTATTAGATCTATACAATTTTGCTCAGCCGAAAGCTTAATTTCATCCATAACTGCTCTGGATCTATGCTCATTTATTTGCATTATGTTAAGTCTACAATGATCTGAAACAGAAGATCCAAAACCAGAATTCAAGTCAATATTCACAGATCCACTATTAGAGAAATTGATATTCACACTATGTACAGATGAATAAGAGTCGTTACAATGCTCAAAATTCTCCTCAGAAATAAAATTTACTTTATGTACAATTTAATTAGATCCACTACTCATCATGGTCCTTAATCTTGCAGTTTCTAAAGCTCTCAAATATTCAGGGAAGTTACTATCCCTAACTGAATGGTGCCAATCCTGCTTCCTTCTTTTACAATTTATGCAAATAGCTTCTTCCTCGTAAGAACAATCTACAAACACATAGCCACTGCGAGCACAGTGACCACATAATGGAGACTCGTGAGTACAGAACTGCGTAGTATGACCATAACCAAGACATTAAAAGCAGCATGTAACTATTGTAAAAGGTCTAAATTTTTGAGAACTCCAGGTCATGTATAATCGTTCAAGGGATGAAATACACTTATAAATTTTTGGGGTGAAACTTAAAACCCAATGGATATTAGCTGATACTCTAGCTTTAGTATAAAATCAAAAAGTTCCTTGCTTTATTTCCTCTAAAGTAAATCCACAATCTTCATATATCAATTTTCAATTATTTCATCTTTCCCAAGCTCCTTCAGAATGTCATACAGTAAAATTGAAGGGTTACCCTTACGTGGAACCCCAGAGGATAATTCTGCAGAACTTAAAGACTTTAACCTGAAATAGACCGAACATCAGATTTAGAAGCTGTCTCAATCAACAAACCATGATTATGGACTAATCTGTGATTTAAATTTTACACTTTTTAAATCTGATTGAAGGGTTTTTGGTCACTAAATTTTTTACATCAGCACTAGACTTACAATCAGAAGCTCTAAGTATTATAGTAGTAGTGGCATGTGATGCAAGAAAGCAAGTGTATGAGCTTATGCAGCATTAGCCAAAAAAAAAAAAAAAAAAAAAATCACACCATTCCCACCAAATGCCTGTCCAGTTCCTCCTTAAATTTATTTAACCTATCAACTTCCACAACAGATGGAAGTTTGTTCCAGCAATTAACCACCTGCTGGCTAAAGGAAAATTTCCGCACATCTATTCTACATCTGTCTTTTCTTAATTTGAATTTATGCCCCCTTAGGTTCGTAATCTGAACAAGTGGAAGGATCCCATCAGAATTCAGCGTGCTCAACCCATTCAAGGACTTATACACCTCAATCAGATCACCGTGCAGGTGTCTACTCTCCAGCCACTGCAATTTGCAGAACTTAAGCCTCTCTTGGTAAGACAATCCCTTCATTCCCTCACCAATCTTGTTGCCCTTCTCTGTATACGTTCAAGAAAATCTACATCCTTCCTAAAATGAGGCCTCCAGACCTGTACGCAGTACTCCAGGTGCGGACTGACCATTGCCTTATACAGAGGGACAATCACCTCCTTTTCCCTGCTAGCAAAATTCCTATATATCATTGACAAAATGATATATAGGAATATATCACAATTATTCCCAGGTCTTTTTCATTTTCTACCACCTTAAGTGTAGTACCATACAGTTGGTACATTTCTCTGGGGTTACTTCTACCCATATGCAGTACTTTGCATTTGTCAAGGTTAAACTTCAGTTGCCACTTCTTAGCCCATCTGCCCAAATTATCTAGATCCTGTTACAGTAGCACACTGCCATTACTGTCATTAAAACCCTGCCAACCTTTGTATCATCTGCAAACTTCGACACTAAGCCTGATATACCTTCATCAATATCATTGATAAATATACAAAACAACAGAAGACCCAACACCGAACCCTGTGGGACTCCACTAATAACATTAGTCCACAAAGAGCAGCAC
Source organism: Mastigoproctus giganteus (assembly GCF_048544385.1). Taxonomy (NCBI): domain Eukaryota; kingdom Metazoa; phylum Arthropoda; class Arachnida; order Uropygi; family Thelyphonidae; genus Mastigoproctus; species Mastigoproctus giganteus. Next base: position 178,814,021 of record NC_143581.1, read on the forward strand.
CCATTAATTACCACCCTCTATCTTCTCCCACTCAACCATCCTTTTATCCATTGTAGCAACTTACATTTAATACCATTCTGCTCCAATTTGTACAATAGTCTTCCATGTGCAACAGTGTCAAAAGCTTTCCTGAAATCCAAATATATGATATCAAAATTATTTTTTGCATCCAGTTCCTTTGTAACCACATCATAATATCCTATCAAATTTGTCAGACAATACTTTCCCTTAACAAACCCATGCTGTGTCTGAATTATTGCTGCAGTCTTGTCTAGATGATCCTGCAATGCATCTTTAACCAGTGACTCCATTATTTTACCCGGAACAGAAGTTAAACTAACTGGTCTGTAATTACTCGTGTCACCCTTCGATCCCCCTTTGTGAATTGGGGATACATTTGCACATCTCCAGTCCATGGGGGACCTCCCCTGAGTCCAAGGATGCTCTCATAATTATGGCTAAGGGTTTGCTTAGTTGCTTTGCCGCCGCCTTTAATATAACTGGATAGATCCCATCCACCCCACGTGCCTTTTCTTATGTTTAACTTCAACAATTTCTCCTCTACTTTGCTCTCAGTTATTACAAAATCAGTAAGCACCCTGCTACAATTTGATAACCTTCTGCCATTTTCAAACCTTAATAACTCCTCGTGTGAATGTAGATGCAAAATACTCATTCAGTTTGTTTGCTATCTGAGCAGAATCATCAACAGTCGAACCATCGATATCAAGTGGATGAATCAGATTCATCCCTTCCTTTTACAGTTTATATAAGTAAAGAAATCCTTGCTGTGTTTCTTAGCATCTTTTGCCAAAGATTTCTCGTAATCCGCCTTCGCCTGCCTAACCTCTTTTGTGACCTGATTACAGACTAGCTTATATCTGCCATAGGCTTCTGAGTCGCTTGATAATTTATATGCATCCCATGCATTTTTCTTCTCTATCACGAGTCTCATTAGTTCATTTGATAACCATTTAGGCCTAAACTTTGAACAATATTTCTTAATAGGTATGAAACTTTTAGTAGCATCCACGATTAATTCCTTGAATGCTGCCCACTTAGAATTTACTGTTGGTAACATCATCAGTTGATCCCACTGTACAGAATTTAAAAACTGTCTGAGGCCACTGTACTCACCTTTACGGAAGCAAAAACCCTTTCCTTTACCCCTGATGGTAATTATATCATTAAGTAAATCCCACATCAGTACACTGTGATCACTGCCACCTAGTGGTTCCTTTATCTGCAAATTCTTAATACAAGAATGATCACTGCTGATAACCAGATCAAGAGTATTACCCTCTCTGGTTGCCTCTCGAACATGCTGCTGCAGAAAACAATCATCCAATAAATCCACAAAATAAATAAATAAAATAAATTTTCTGTTTATACTCCAGGACGACCAAACGGTCAGAGGAGTTCACAAGATAGACAGAATACAAGAAACAGCACCATATTCAGTAGTCACGGGCTTGAACCCCGGTCACTCAAGGCACGTGTACTTATGCACCCGCGCGCCTAACCACTAGGCTACGGCGTGTGAGTGACCAACCCACAAGTTCCAGTCAATATCTGGGAAGTTAAAATACCCCATTATAAGACATTCTGATTTACTAGCCCACTATTTCTCTGTACAACTGTTCATTGTACTCATTCGAATCATTAGGCCTATAACACACTATTAATCTTATTTTTGCTTTCGCAGTGCTTATGTCACACCAAACTGACTCAACAGTGCACTGTTCATTTATATCAACTGGATGCACTTCTTTTGATTTTATGTTTTTCTTAATTAACGGAATAACACCTCCTCCCTTCCTATCCCGTCTGTACACATTGTACTCCCCAAATTCCAGTTCTGCATTCCTTATATCTGTGTGACACCACGTCTCTGCTATCCCAACAATATCTGCCTTTGATGTCTTGACCAACACTTCAAATTCTTCAAATTTATTTACTATACTTCTAGCATTGGTATATATGCAAGTATACATGTACCTATTCCTAGTTACCCTAACACATCCCATATACCCACCTATTTCACGATGACTGCCATCAGTCCCTGAAACCCCCAGCACCCTACGCTCCAGGTCACTACTTATTCTAATAGAAGTTGTGCAAGAATCACCTTCACCTCTGCCTGCAGCTACTTTTAACCTTTTAATCTGTGAATTCCCCCAAGCTAGCAGTTTTCAGACCCACCTACACTGCCTCGATAGCATCAGCAAATATTCTTGCACCCTTTCTATTTAAGTGTATCCCATCCCTGTAAAAGCAGTCTCTCCTGTTAACAAGCACAGACCAGGCTGAAAAAAATTGTACCCCTTGAGCCTTGCACAATCTTTCCAGGGCCGAATTGATTGATAAGGCTCTCATCATGTACTGCCTCCTATCGTGTCTGGGCAGAATTGCAGATACTTTCAAAATTAACCCTAATTCATGACTTTTTTGCAACATTGACCTGTACTTGTTAAGTAAATCTGCAAATCTACTCTTAATGTCATTGGTGCCAACGTGTACAACAATATCATCTTTTGTGCCCTTAAAAGATGACATATGCTTTACAAAGTCATCAACTTTTGCCCCTGGCAGACATACCCTGGTCCTCTTCCATCTATCCTTTTTACACAATATATTCCCCGTCTCCCTGACAATAGAGTCGTCAACAATAACTAGATCCTTTGGGACCAGCGCATTCTGCCTTGGAGATTGCCGCTGTGTTGGCTGATGCCCAGGAGTGAGCTCTGGCGCTGAGAGCTTGACGGGCCCCTCATATTAATTATATTATATATTATTATATTATTATCCTGTTTACTTGAAATTGGTTTTTTAACAACATCCACAAAAGATCTCTGCTGAGTCATTAACAATTTATCTCTATCTTTAGGTAACTCATCTGGTATGTGATCTTACGCACTAAACTCCAAATTAGATTCTATTTGTCCCTGTGCTGATACAAAGGGAAAAATTAACAAAACGTTGTCCAATAGTTGGGCACGCTTATTTACTTCTTCATTAATTGATCTAAGCCTCTCACTCTCTATTAGTAACGCAGTAGCCACTGTCTCCAAATCTGACTATTTGTCCATTATAATATCTCTAGCCTTTTTTGTAACTTTATTCGTTTCTCCTAATAAGAAATTCATTATATCTTTCCACAATTTAGATATTTCACTGTACGTGAACGACACATCCTGAACATCCCCCACTACCTCTGTCATGGTACAAACCTCGTTAGTAAAAACATTTCCATCTCCACACAGAAAAGTTCTACTTGTTGCTCCAATACCAATTCTTTTTCAGGCGTTTTCTGCGCCAAAATACTGCTAAAGTTACTCTTCTCAACTTTTGACCCCCCCATTTATGAAAAGGGAATATATTTGCACATCTGCAGTACATAGAGACCTCCCCTGAATCCAAGGATGCTCTCATAATTATGGCTAAGGGTTCGCTTACCTCCTTTGCTGCCTCCCTTAATATGACTGGATAGATTCAATCCACTCCAGGCACCTTTTTCATGTTTAGCTTCAACAATTTATCTTCCATTTTTCTCTCAGTTATTACATTCTGGTCTCTTGCCAAAGATATTTAGTGGCCACAACTTTTGCCCATCTTTGCTCCCACCTCTGTCAAAACCAGATGGTTCTATTGGCACTTCAGCCAAGGATAAAGCTGACCTGCTAGCATCCCATTTTTCTTCCAACTCATGTATTAATGATCTTGGTAAAACACCTCCCACCATTCCCAACACACTCTATTCAATGCCTCCTGTGGTCTTCTGTCAAAAGGATGTCAGAAGGATTTTGAAGAATCTTGATGCTAAGAAAGCTCCAGGTCCTGATGGTATTTGGCACTTGTTCTCAAAACCTGTGCTCCCAAACTTACTCCTGTTTTGTGTCATTTTATTTTCACATTCTTATTCCAAAGGTGTTTTTCCTTCTGCTTGGAAATTTGCTCACATCCAGCCAGTTCCTAAAAAGGGTGACAAATCCCTCCCATCCAATTATCGTCCCATTGCAATTACTTCTACTCTTTCTAAAGTAATGGAGAAATCACTTAACTGCCAACTCTTAAACTACCTAGAATCCTTCTTTCTGATCAACAATTGCTAGTATAGATTCCATCAGTGTCGATCCACTGGTGATATTCTGGCTTATGTTACCCATATATGGATAAATTCAATGGAAAATTTCGGTGACACACAAGCAGTTGCTCTTGACTTCTTAAAGGCTTTTGATCGTGTTTGGTGGTATAAAGGTCTTCTACGCAAGCTTCCATCTTATGGTTTGCCAACTGTTTTTTGTAATTGGTTATCCAGTTTTCTCTCTAACCACTCACTGAGGGTGATGGTAGATTGCTTTCTGTCTTCTAACTTCTCCACTAATGCTGGTGGTTCCCAAGGTTCAGTTCTTTCTCCCACTCTTTTCCTCTTGTATATTAATGACCTTCTTCCATTGATCGGAAATCCTATCCATAGTTTTGCCGACGATAACACATTGCATTCCACTTTCCAGTTTGAGAAACCTTGCCCTGCTCACTCAGCTTCAACTTCTCCAATATTCACTACCAATTCCTTAAATGCCGATCTCCAGGTAATTCTCTAGTGGGGCAAAGACAACTTAGTTGATTTCAATCCTTTTAAAACTCAGTCCTGTCTTATATCTCACAAAAAGAATTCTTCAGCTCCTATGGTTATCTTTGGTGATACTCCGATTTCTAGGCAAGATGATATATCTCTTTTGGGGATTACCCTGACTTCTAATCTCTCTTGGCACAAGCACATTACAAATATTGCTTCCTCTGATTCTAAAAAAACTTGGTTTTTTCTTTCACTCTCGGCATTACTTTTCTTCGAAACAGCTGTTCACTCTGTACAAATCGCAAATCCGCCCTACCATGGAATATTGTTCCCACATCATTGGCTTCTATAATTCCCACTCTCTCTTTCAAAACAGTCCGAACATGTGCCGCCACCAGCCAATATCCATTTACTGTCCAACTTCAAACTCACAGAACCAACTTTTCATCTTCCTCGTTTATTAATTCAACTGCCATTTTCTGGAACAACCTTCCTTCACATATATTTCCTGAAAATTACAGTCTACAGAAGTTCAAGTCTAATGTCAACAAATATCTTCTTTCATCTTCTCAACCTCCAACCCAAGCATGGTACTAAGTGTTATAGGTTCTAATATCTCTCGTGTTTGGGGTTTTCATAAAAAAAAAAAAAAAAAAAAATCATTTAGCTCCCCGTTACAGTTCAATAAACTATTGGCATTGCTTTTTCCTAAAGAATTCCTCGTGTGAATTTAGATGCAAAATACCTATTCAATTTGTCTGCACAAATTTCTTAAGAAAGGCTACAAAAGAAAGTAATTTTCTTGATCTTGTTATCAGTAGTAATTGATCATTTATTAAAAATCTTCAAGTCAGAGAACCACTAGCTGCAGTGATAATAGTGTATTGATGTGTGATTTATTCAAAGGAATAACTACTATAATTAAAGGGAGGTCTTGTCTATTTGTTATTTGGTTTTAGGAGCATTAGCAACTAAGGCCATATTGCTCCAGGATATGCGGTGGTCATTCCCTGACCTTTCCGCATCCTCCGTATTTGGTGGTGACGGGCTCGAACCCCGGTCTAATCAAGAAGCGTGTCCTACGCACTACTGCCCCTTCCCACCTGGCTACGGAGGCACCAAGAGGTCTTGTCTGACCATTTTGATTGGATACTATGGTCACAAAGTTGAATGCCAAAAATAATTTTGATATCATATACTTGGATTTCAGGAAAGCTTTTGATACTGTTGCATATGGAAGACTGCTGTACAAATTGGAGAGGTATGGCATTAAGGGTAAGTTCCTACAATGGATAAAGGGATGGTTGAGTGGGAGACAACAGAGAGTGGTAATCAATGGACACTGCTCTTCGTGGACAAATGTTATTAGCGGAGTTCCCCAGGGTTCGGTGTTGGGCCCACTGTTGTTTTGTATATTTACCAATGATATCGATGAAGGTATATCAGGTTTAATGTCCAAGTTTGCAGATGATACAAAGGTTGGCAGGGTTGTTAACGACAGTAAAGACAATATGCTACTCCAACTGGATCTAGATAAGTTGAGCAAATGGGCTGAAAAGTGCCAAATGAAGTTTAACATTGACAAATGCAAAGTATTGCATATGGGTAACAATAACGGAAGATAAACGTACCGTGTCGTACTACACTCAGGGAAGTGGAAAGCGAAAAAGACCTGGGGGTAATTATGTAGTCAAATATGAAGTTTGCTGAGCAGTGCAGAGGGGCTGCCAGGGCAGGTCATGGAGTCTTGTCAATGATATATAGGAATTTTGCTAGCAGGGACAGGGAAGTGATTATCCCATTATACAAGGCAATGGTCAGGCCACACCTAGAGTACTGTGTACAGGTCTGGGGGCCTCATTTTAGGAAGGATGTTGAGTTGCTAGAACGAGTACAAATAAGGGGAACAAGATTGGTGAGGGGAACAAAGGGGTGCTCTTACCAAGAAAGGCTTAAGTTCTGCAAATTGCAGCACCTGGAGAGTAGGCACCTGCGAGGTGATCTGATTGAGGTGTATAAAGCTGTGAATGGGTTGAGCAAGCTGAATGCCTGAGGGGGCACAGATTCAAATTGAGGAAAGACAGTTGTAGAATAGATGTGCGGAAATTTGCCTTTAGCCAGCGGGTAGTTGATGGATGGAAGAGACTTCCATCTTTTGTTGTAGAAGTTGATAGCCTAAATAAATTTAAGGTTGAGCTGGACAGGCAGTTGGAACGAATGGAGGGGTGAAATGGGAGGGTTTTTTTTTTGACTGATGCTGCATAAGCTTGCTTTCTTGCATTGTATGCCTCTAATAATGCTAATTCTATTACTTGTAAAGAAAAAGGATTTTGTTTCTACAAAGGTGATCGGCGCCTCCGTAGCCAGGTGGGCTGGAGCAGCAGTGCGTAGCACACACTTCTTGATTAGACCGGGGTTCGAGCCCATGAACACCAAATACGGAGAATGCGGAAAGGTCAGGGAATGACGACCACATATCCCCGGAGCAATATGCCCTTAGTTACTAATGCTCCTAAAAACCCGACAACAACAAAGGTGAACACAAGATTGTTTACAAAGATGTTTCTAATTGGATAAATTGATGTTAAAAAATGCAAAAGCCAAATGTACAGTGGTCAGGGAAGTAATTGTAGATTCTATTAAACCTTTTATATAAATTAAAAGAAACTGTTGAAGGTTTAGAACAAAATAGATGTTAAATGAATTAATAAGTTTAGTGACATGGGATTATAAAATATTGGGGACAGAATACTATACTAGGTATAAATTAGTCTAGATTCAAGTTACTCAAGAGATCCAGCATGCAAGGCAGATATTATATATATGTATTTTAGAAGTCTTTGGCTAAGAGTGCAAAGGAAAGTAGCAAGGGTTTCTTTGCTCATGTTAACACTTTCTGGGAAAGGAATGAATCACACTGGTCCACTTGACATGAATAGCATAATTATTATTGATAATCCTGTACACAGTTGTGAAAAATTTGCATCTACATTCCCACACAGAGTTTTTAGAGATGAGGGATAGAAGTTTTTAGAGATGGGGTGATCTAATATTGATTCATGTTAAATTATTTCACGATAATTGAAAGGAAGATGAAAGAGAAATTGTAGCAATTAAAAGTGAACATGACATCCCATAAGCATATCACCTAATCACAAGGGTGATTCAAAGGGTGAAGTGTTACTCCATACTACACATAGGAATGCAGAGTGAGGACAGGTGGATCACCTGCCACAGACATTGTGTAAAGGGAACCAGATCTTGGAAACTATATAAAAAAGGAATTGCAGGGACAAAGCAGTCCCAGTGAAACTGTTTGAATCTAGGCCAATGCTGTCTCTCAATATCTCCTCATTACCGACCAATAAATTTTGACTTCTGCACCAGGAAAAATAATCGAGTGGAATCAATAGTTAAAGTAGTAATGCAAGATTTCGTCCTTGAGGCTGTTGCAGACATTCTCTCAGGCATGCCAAGCTGTGCTTGCTAGCTTTTTGCCCTTGTTAGCCCTTTTTGGCTTCAAAAAATAACCATGGATCCTCACATCCTAGCTCACTTAAATATGAGGTATCCAGAAGATATGTATCCAAAATTAAAAATTTATATCTCAGAACTGATGGAACTGATATTCGGGTGACACTCAAGTCAAGTGGACCTAATTTCGGCAAAGTCCAATCAGTCTGTGACAGCCAAATCCTCTGCTTGCACCTTCATGATGGTAGGACTGTTAGTAACCCTGGGTATAATCCCCATGTGCAAGTCCTGAAATACGGCACCTAGCACTCTGGGAGTAATAACCCAGGTGCAAACCAACATAATATAATGCCTCTACTAAGCAGGGATCAAGGTGTGGTGCCCACAACACATGGAGGAATGCTGCCACTCTGTGTTACCAAGCAATACTAGGTGGTACATGACCCTAATCAACTGGTGCAATACCACCAATTTGCTAATTGGAGGCTTGAAGTGGTGGAACCCATGATTAGTCTACAGAACAAGGCTCCGGCAACCCCCCACATCTCTTCCATCGTGCAGTATGATTGACGTCTTTTGAGGTTACGATAGACATTATGGCAAGATCCAATCTTCCTTACATTTAAAGGGTACAGCTCAGCTCTAACATGGTGTATGCAAGCCAGCCGCTAGGTAGTCCACCAGACTGAACCTATTGGCAACTCTCTAGAAGGCTTCTGAGTCAGCTAGTGCAGTGTTTCCCAAACCTTTTTGCTTGCGGACCCTTTTTGGCTTCAAAAAATAACCATGGATCCTCACATCCTAGCTCACTTAAATATGAGGTGTCCAGAAGATATGTATCCAAAATTAAAAATTTATATCTCAGAACTAATTTATTATCGTTCACAATCTACATTTTTCAGACTGACACAAAACATAACTGAATATTAAACTGTCACTATTTGAGTACGCAATAAATCATACCTCATAGGCTACGAGTGTGAAAAATGTTGTTTTTTCGTCTCACAAAGTCCTTTAAAGTTGGGTGTGATAGTATAAAACTAAATTCTCATGTCAGGTGTGACATCCAGTCTGTAATGATATTTAGATTTTGTTTTAAAAATAAGTACAATTCAAAACCTTGCTGCCTCTACTCTGCCAGATAGTGACTGGAGGGAGTCAGGGTAGTGTATATGTCGGGGGGGGGGGGGGGGGGGCACCTGAAACAATTCCTGTGGGGTGTTCCAGTAGCACCTGAAACAATTCCTGGGCTTGCATTCAGTAAGAAGTTGGCATTCCTCCAATGCATCTGTCAACCATAGACAAAGTGCATAAGGGGTTTGGACCACCCACATGCCATCTCATTCAGCAACTAGGCAACAAATGCTGCACCTTAATTTGCCTCTATAGTGCACTTGTTTGGTTTAAACTGGATTATAAGTCACAGCTGTATGTATCATCTAGAAACAGCATAATTTGGTAGTTAGATCCATCAAGCCATCTGCATTGTGACTAGAGCATTCCTAACTTACCCTTTCCAGAGTTTATATGCTGAATCAAGTGAACCATCTCATTGACTTCAATGAAAGCAGTTGTCGCTACAGTATACCTTTAAACTAAAATCACTGTCAGACAACAACACAGGGAAATGTAATTTTGAACCATGCTAAGAAAATCTCTATAACACCTGCTAACTGGCCTTTGACATTTGTGTCCAAGAGCTATACTGAGATTTTAGTCTTAACATCACGGCAGACAATGTTGCACACTCACAAAGACAACCTTTCCAGGCTGGCATAATCATCTCCTATCATGCAATTTCTCGTTTAATAATTGGGAAAAGGCCAATGCACCATCTTCTGTTCACCTGTAATTCTATCTGCATATTGAGTTGACTACTTTGACTTCTTGCCTGTCTTCCCCAATGGTTTGAAGTTGATCTACCTTGGGGTCTAATGAGGTCTTCTGTTAAAGTGTTAAAAAATGCTATAATTTTTTATCCCTTTCACATGCTTTTAAGAAGCACTTACTCTTTAAAGTGTCCTATACTTTTTCCACAGTCTATACAATTAATCTGACAGAATGAACTCCATTTAACTTTCAGTTTCGTAACGGCGGTCAGTCGCCTCCCTAGGGGGAAGTTGTTGTTGAAACGATACACCGCGTTTAGTGCCCAGAGCAATTAAATGACGTCAGCCACCCCTCTTCCCGGCGGCAAAGGGCAGTCCGCGTATTGCGTAATTGCCTCAGGAACGAAAAGAGCAGATTGCGACTTGTGACAGAAGAGAGTGAGAAATTAGAACATGAGACATAATTCCTTACGAGATCGAAACTAATAAACCCAATGACTGTCATTCTAAAATTCTGTTCGTAAAAGTATATCGATTTATGTTCGATGACGCGATTTTAAAACAAAAGAAACTGCCTTACAAAAACACAGGATTTCCTTTCTTCTCACAATATTTCATTTTTAGTGGTGTCCATTCCCAAAGTTGACAGTCTCCAAATGAAGTTCTTTGCCCCGCATTATTGACCTGTGATGTCAGAACAGGTCAGGGCAAATTAAGGTAGGGGAATGTAGAGATATATATATATATATAGGAAAAGGGGAAAGAAAACAAGAGGATAGGGAGAGTCATCTTTTGGCAGTCTTACTGTAGGTTTCGGAGTTTTCCAGGTTGTAAAAGTTAGAGAGCGGATTCAAGAAGCTAAGCGAAAGTTTAAGTCGGCAGAAAAAGAAAATCGTGGAAGATAGCCCAAAGTCGTAATTATGGATCAAACAGTGGTACCAGGGAGTGCCGAGAAAGAAAGACATTTTGTCGGTAAGTGATTAGCCTTTTTCTGAAACAACATAAACGCAACCATTCGAAATTAATCATACTTTTCACTTGCCTTAAATTCACTCACACACACACACACACACACACACACACACACACACACACACACACACACACACACACACACACACTGACCTCTCTTCTCATTAAAGTCATTCTGACAAATGTATATTGAATTTTATAGTTAGAAGTTAACAGTAAGCACGAATTGTCCAATTAGTTGTTTTAATACTAATTGTAAGGTTGACAGATGTATTCTTATTCAAATAATGGAACAATTGTATGACATAACTGTCATCAGTTATTGTGAATTCTTGCTAAAGAATTAGAGAAAAAGCCACATGAAGAACATTTCAAAATTGTAACACTACTGATAGCAAGGTGATGCTTGTTATTCAGTTAATTTACCATGCAACTACATACAAATTAATCTAAAGCTTTGACCAGTTCAAATATATCATGTATATGACTTATATGTTTAATAAATCTTGTTTTGTTGATCATTTTGCCTCATGACAATTCTCTGATACACATAATTTACGTAAATTATTGAGTAGATTTTGAGTTGGAGTTATGCGGGCTCAAGGTTCAACTTAAGGAGAACCTTTGAGTTAATCACAACGTGATCTTGATGCTGCGGGCTTACTCTTATTTAAGGCTGAGTAGGCTTGACGGTGCAAGATTTTTGTCCTAATCCAACTACTTGACTATCATTTGAAACCCAGGTCTTCTGGAAACACATATTAGCGTGCAGCCTTGTCAGAAGCCAAGTGATTCATAGAGAACGTTGTTTAGGCAAGCACACACGTTAAAACAGAAGGAACCCTGTGGAACACTTCCCAGACAGCACTATATTTGAGAATATTCCTCATGCAGCATATACCCTGCAGAGTTATATGCTATTGAGTTAGCCTCAGACAACATTAAAACACAATTATCAAAGGTATATCGTTTAGGCAGATTTAAGTGCATTACAAGCCTTATTGGCAATGAGATATAATTCTCATCCAGTCTTGTCCTGGGTTCAGCATATGCTACATTCACCTGCTGAATGTTTATCCAACATCTGCTATTATTGGATCCCAAGCCACACACTGGGATCAGGGGTAATGATTTGGCAGATGCTGCTACTAGATCAGCACAACCCAAGAACAATCACAGTTGCTAGTCCCCTATACAGACTACAGACAGATAAAAGTACTGGTTTAGAATATCAATGGCAACAATCATGGTGCAGGTGGGTGACAAACAAGTCCTATCAGATAAAGCCTGTAATCGAGCTTTGGCAGTCTAGTTTGTACAGGAACCATAGGGAGAAAGTTGTTCTTGCTTACCTTCATATAGAACATTCATCTGATGTATTCCTTTTAGCTGAAGGCTAGTAAACCTCCTATGCCTGAGAATTGCAGTACAATTCTCACTATCCATCATATTTTGACCCTGCTCATATCAGTGAATGAAGTTTACATTTTACTGGTTTGAGTCGTTTCATCACGCCTTATACATTCAAATTTTATCTGATAATGATCATGTGTCAGCTGTTTTTAATTATGTAAAATCAATAAAGTTGTTTTCTCTCATTTAATATATACCTTTTATATCATTTTTACTTACTGTTATCCCTATAGAGTTTGACCTAGTGACCAAAATCTAACTTATGTTAGTTCAATTTGAAGAGTAATCATTAATTGCAACCCTCTGCCTCCTACCCTGCAGCCAACTTCTGATCATCTAAAAATTTTCCCTGTAATTTTAATGCGTTCCAGCTTATATAGTAACCTCTTATATGGGACCAAGCCAAATTATTTGCCAAAATCAAAGCAATTAATGTCTAAATTATTTCCTATATTTAGCTCACAAGTGCCTATCAAAATAGCTAACTAGGTTGGTTAAACATGTTTTTCCCTTTATAGAACAATGCTATGTTTCTTTTAGAATTCTATTTCTGCCTAAATGATTCGGTACTGCACTCTTGATCATTGCTTCCATGATTTCCCCACTGAAGTCAGACTGGTCGGCCGGTAGTTACTCACTTTGTTCTTGGAAATTATTTTTATGTATTAGAAAGAAAAGCAATACACTACTCCAGTCCATTACAATCTTTGCCAAGTCCAGTAATGCCATCATAAATAACCTTAATGGTTCCATGCACTGTCTTGCTGTCCCCTCCAAAATTACTGGGTGTGTGCTTTCAACTTCAGAAGCCTTGCTCACCTTTTAGAATCAGATTTTTTCTAATATATAATCTGGAATTTTAACATCACTAATTTTATGCTTGCCAGCTTCAATTGCAATTTTTCCATACCATGAAGGTTAATTTCACCTGCAAATATTGATGCAAAGTACCTTTTTAATTCATCTGCAACATCAGCTGGGTTATCTAAGACTTCTCCACACCATTATACAAGGGTTCAGTCTGACTTATCTTATTCCTTGTCAACGTTCTTTTCTCTCTTAGCCATCAACTTTGGATATTTGGCCACCAGGTGTCGCTTGGTGAAGATGTAGACTTTTGTAGCTGCTGCAAGCCGATGTTTCCATTAAAATTTTATTGTATTTCTAATTAGTTAGCGTATTAATTTGTGTTTTACAAATAGATTAAATAGGCTTAGTGGAGTTTAACTTATTTTTTAAATTTAGCTAGTAACTTTGCAAGTTGCAACTCGGTACTCTTACAGCAAAGTATTGGTGTTTTGGCTGGAATATCATAGCGTAGTCAGTAGCATAGAAGAATACTAGGGTTTTAATTGTAATAAATAAGTATTTTGAAGGTTTTCAAAATATTGTACTTTTGTATTTGGCTAAGGTATAACGTAAAACTATATAGCGGAATACGTATTTCTGCATTAGCTTAGTATAGTATTGTATATTCAAGTATAGGATAGTAAATTAATCAATTTAATTTATTAACCTTATTAATTTTTATTGTTAATTAATTAAATCATATTTAAATGGAAATCATGCCCCAGACTAGAGCAGCAAAGCAACATGCACAAAGTAGCGGGAGTGCTATGGCTTGGGTTAGAACCAAAGGGGGAGATTCTCCAAAGCATCACAGCCTAAAGAAATGTGCAACTTGGGAAATGTTTGCAGACCTTTCTGGGATGGGACATGATGTTGCCAAGGGGGATGTCTTTGTGTGTGTGCTCAATGTAAGTAGTGTGAAGAAGTTAGGAGCCAAATCAGCATTGTAATGGGCTGTACTGAGAGTTTAAAGGACAGGGTAGATGCCATTGAAGGACTTAAATTTGGGAACCCATCAAGCTCTCAGCTGCCCACATCACAGAGCAGATATCATCTTTTCAGGGCACAAAGGGTGATATTGTTGTACATGTTGGCACTAATGACATTAAGAGTATATCTGCAGACTTACTTAACAAGTAAATGTCAATGTTGAAAAAAAGTCACGAGTTAGGGTTATTATTATTATTAGCTATATGGTGCAAGGAAGCCTAAAGTTTATGCTGCACCAGCCAAAACGAAAAATTTCCGAATTACCCTGAGAGGGAGATAGAGAGAGAACAAGAGTTAGAAGTAGAAGGAAATCACCAAAAAAGAGAAGAATGATGATATCCAGCTCAGGACCCTAGGTGTGCCAAGCCCATACTCACCAGATGTGAGCGCCTGGGGTTAAATTTGAAAGTGTCTGCAATTCTGCCCAGCCATGATAGTAGGGAGTATATGATGAGAGCCTTGTCAATCAATTCTGCCGTGGAGAAATTGAGCAAGGCTCATGGGGTAGAATTTTTCTCAGCATGGTCTGTGCTTGTTAACAGGAGAGACTGTTTCTACAGAGAAGGAATACACCTAAATAGAAAGGGTGCAAGAATAGTTGCTGATGCTATCAAGGCAGTGTTAGGTGGGTTGGAAAACTGCTAGCTTGGGGGGATTCACAGACAAACAGATTAATGAAAACCACAGGCAGAGGTGAAAATGATTCTTGCACTGCTTCTATTGCAATGAGCAGCAGCTTGGAAAGCAAGGTATTGGGGATTGCTGGAAGGACTGCTGGAAGCCGTCATGGAACAAATAAATACATGAGTTGTGATAAGATAACTAAGAATAAGAACAGGTGTATGTATACTTGCATGTACACCAAATGCTAGGAGAATAGTAAATAAATTTGATGAATTTGAAGTGCTGGTCAAGACATCAAAAGTGGATAGTGTTGGGATATCAGAGATGTGGTGCCACATGGATATAAGCAGTGCAGAATTGGAATTTGAGGAGTACAATGTGTACAGAAAGGACAGACAGAAGGAGTTATGCAGTTAGTTAAGAAACACAAAATCTAAGGATGTGCATCAAATTGACAATGGTGAACAATGCAATGTTGAGTCATTGTGGTGTGACATAAGCACTAGGAAAGGGAAAATGAGTAGGAGTGTGCTATAGGCCTAATGAATCTGATGAGTATAATGAGAAATTCTGCAGAGAAATAGAATGGGCCAGTAATTCAGAATGTCTTATAAGGGAGAATTTTAACTTTCCAGATATTGACTGGAACTTGTGGATTGGCCACTCACACACTAGCAAGACTTTTGTGGATTTATTGGATGACTGTTTTCTACAGCAACATGTTCGAGAGGCAACCAGAGAGAGAGAGAGAGAGAGATACTCTTGATCTCATTATCAGCAGTGATTCTTCATGTGTTACGGAATTTGCAGATAAAGGAACCACTAGGTGGCAGTGATCAGTGTAGTGATGTGGGATTTACTTAAAGATGTAAATACCATCAGGGGTAAGGGGAAGGGTTTTTGCTTTTGTAAAGGTGACTACAATGGCTTCAGAGAGTTTTTAAATTCTATAAAGTGGGATCAACTAATGATGTTAAAAACAGTGAATTCTAAATGGAAAGCCTTCAGGGACTTAATCCTGGCTACTAGGCTTTTCATACCCACTAAGAAATACCGTTCAAGGTTTAGGCCTAAATGGATGTCAGATGAATTAATGAGGCTCATGGCAGAGAAGAGAAATGCATGGGATGCATATAAATTATCAGGTGACACAGAAGCCTATGGCAGATATAAGCTAGTCTGTAATCAAGTCACAAAGGAGGTTAGGCAGGCAAAGGCAGATTATGAGAAATCTTTAGCAAAGGATGCAAAGAAAAACAGCAAACAGTTCTTTACTTATGAAAACTCTAAAAGGAAAGGGATGAATTAGATTGGTCCACTTAACATAGATGGTTTGACCATTGATCATGCTCAAGTAGCTGATAAACTGAATGGGTATTTTGCATCTACATTCACACGAGGAGTTATTCAAAGAGGGAAATGCCAAAAGTTTATCCCCTAACTAAGTGATTAAGGGAGCTAAGTGATTTTGTAATAACTAAGAGCAAAGCGGAGGAGAAATTGTTGAAGTTAAATGTAAGGAAGGCACCTGGGGTGGATGGGATCTATCCAATTATATTAAAGGAGGCAGCAAGGGAAGTAAGCAAACCCTTAGCCATAATTATGAAAGCTTCCTTGGACTCCGGGGGGGGGGAGTCCCCATGGACTGGAAATGTGCAAATGTGTCCCCAATTCACAAAGAGGGATCAAAGGGTGGCAGGGTTAATTACAGACCTATTAGTCTAACTTCTGTTCTAGGGAAAATAATGGAGTAACTGGTTAAGGAAGCGATGCAGGATCATCTAGACAAGACTGTAGTTATAGTTCAGACACAGCATGGGTTTGTTAAGGGGAAGTCTTGTTTGACCAATTTGATTGGATACTATGATGTGGTTACAAAGGATGCAAAGGATAATTTTGATATCATATACTTGGATTTTAGGAAAGTGTTTGATACTGTGGCACATGGAAGACTACTGTACAAATTGGAGAAGTATGGCATTAAGGGTGATTTGCTACAATGGATAAAAGGATGGTTGAGTGGGTGAAGATAGAGAGTGGTTATCAATGGACACTGCTCTTTATGGCCTAATTTATGGAAGATGGGTTGAGAGGTGGCAACTGAAGTTTAACATTGACAAATGTAAAGTACTGCATTTGGGTAGCAGTAACCCCAGAGTAATGTACCAACTGGGTGGTACTACACTCAGGGCAGTGGAGAATGAAAAGGACCTGAGGATAATTGTGCCATCAGATATGAAATTTTCTGAGCAGTGCAAAAAGGCTGCAAGAGTACCTCATGGCATGTCTTGTCAATGATATACATGAATTTTGCTAGCAGGGATAAGGAGGTGATTGTCCCCTTGTATAAGGCAATGGTTAGGCCACACCTTGAGTACTGTATACAGGTCTGGAGGCCTCATTTTAGGAAAGATGTAGAGTTGCTGGAATGAGTACAGAAAAGAGCAACGAGATTGGTGAGTGGAACAAAGGGTTGTTGTTACCAAGAAAGGCTTAAGTTTTGCAAATTGCAGCTTCTGGAGACTAGGCATCTGCGAGGTGATCTAAGTGAGGTGTATAAAGCCTTGAATGGATTGAGCAAACTCAATGCTAATGGGGTTCTTCCTCTTGCTTAGACCTTAGGGGGCATAAATTCAAATTGAGGAAAGACAATTGTAGAATAGTTGTGCAGAAATTGCCTTTAGCCAGTGGATGGTTGATAGTTGGAACAAACTTCCATCTGCTGTAGCGGAAGTCAAACTTGCGAAATGTTAAGGTTTTTTTTTTTTTTTTTGGCTGATGCAGTATAAGCTTGCTTTCTTGCATCATCTGCCTCTGCTAATGCTAACTTCTTGTAATCTGCCTTTGCCAGCCTAGTCTAACTGGCATGTATGTAAACATTTTTATTCACATCCATACTTGCCATGATAGTGCTTTTATTAAAGTTTTAATTTTTTTAATACATATAATATTGATGAAGTCAACTGAATTTTTTATAAATAAACCATTTGCCTAAATTTTGACCTGCACTATATTTACTGCTAATGATGGGCCTTACAGGATTATTTTCTTTGTGAATTTTTTTTGCCAAATACAGTAAGTGCTTCACTGTTGGTAGGTCTGATGAAACTATATGTCCTTTTATGAATTATCCCTTTGTCTAATAAGTCTTTTGTAGCCCTTGAGATTTTTTCTCTGCTGGTTATTGAATCTTTTTTAATTTTCCAATATACTGTATTAAGACTAATAAGATTATTTAACTTGCTAATATGATCAGCTTTATGCTGTATTGCCTTTATCTGTTTTGATAATGGTATGTTCCTAGATTTCAAAATTTTTAAAGCTTTTTGTTTATTCTCCCTTAAGTGTGGCTTATACGGTTCCATATAATTGTATTTTTTAAGCAGTAATCTCATATCCAATATAAATTAGCTCTGTCTTCAGCTAATTTATATTATAACCCCAGGGGCTCACATCTAGTGAGTATGGGCTTGGCACACCTAGGGTCCTGAGCTGGAGCTGGATATCATCATTCTTCTCTTTCTTGGTGATTCCTTTCCTTTCTTTTCTTTTCTTTCTCTCTCTCAGGGTAATTCAGAAATTTTTTTTTGGCCAGTGCAGCATAAGCCTCAGGCTTCCTCGCACCATATGGCTAATAATAATAACAATAAATATTATTACAAAATAGGCTTTTTTTCCAATTCCAAAAAAGAACTGAAAATTTTTGTTTGAAAATTAATGTTTTAGTGTTTAAGCTAAATTTCACTGAAAATTAGTCCTCAAAGTATTTCTCAGAGCATCATGAATTTCCTTCACTGATAATCCTTTACAAAATACTACTTAATACCTATACCCACTTCTTTTTTTGAGATAGTCCATTATGCACAGAATGAATGATCTGTAAACAAGAAATTGGTGTAGTGCAGAAAGTATAAATTGCAGTGATGCTTATAACTTTTCAATCCACCTTCATACTTTGCATAACAGAAAATCAACCACTGTAAACAGAATTTTCTATGGTATTTAATAGATTTGATACTAGAGAGCTATTACGTGCTCGTAATAGCTCTCTAGTATCTCTCTTCCTGTGAACATGATGCCCCGAAAAGTTCTAGTCCAACTTAAGGAATGTAGAGAATAACCCCCAACACCTACCCCCCACCCCCGCCCCTTACCCAATTATTAGACCCCTAAATTTAACTCAAAATTCCAGCCACAGGACCAAAAAGAAAAATCGATCCTTAATTATTAGCCCGTTTAGACCTCCAAAATCTAACTTTAGGACAATGTTTTACAAAATTGATATCGCCTTCCCCATGAATTATTAGCGAGTTGGACAAGGAGAGTTGGAAAAGAAGCTTCCTATATCAAAAAATAAAGGTAAGCCCTGTTGATTCATAACAGAATTTTCACAACACTTAAGTACATCAGAGGAATAGTTTACGGTTATTTATATAGATACAGCTAACAAGAGTAAAAATTTCTGAGTGTGGAACTCAGTTCAGTCCATCATTAATAAATCCAGTGTAGCAAAAGATCATGCAGATTTCCATTATGTAGGTGGGGAGGATTATCTGGGATAGGGCTTTCCAATTATCTCCTATGTCAACAAATAAACCTCAATTATACTTTGGGAGAAAAACTTTAAATTATATTTAACATATACAGCATTTACCAGTAATTAAATTAAATTACTTGCTCATACTCAAGTAGTGCTTAAGAAACTGAAATTTATTCTCTGATTACTCAGAGAACCCTTTTCTATTTTAAATAAAATATAAATTACATGTTAATTTAACTTTTTATAATTTAATATTCTGCATTATATAAAACATACTTCATATTTTCCATAACGGAAATTCAACCACTGTAAACAGAATTTTAACAGCACTTAAGTATATCAGAGGAACAGTTTAGGGATATTTGTATAGATAGTTGATGAGAGGAAAAATTTCTGGCTATGGAACTAAGTTCAAGTCCACAGTTAACAAACCTGGCATAGCAAAAGGTCTCACAGATTGTATTGTGTTGGTTGGAAGGTTATCTTAGGTAGGGTTTTCTAATTTTCTCCTATGCCAATGAATAACCTCAATTATACTTTGGTAGAAAACTTTAAATTACAGTATATTTAACACACAGCATTTTCCAATAAGTAAATTAATATACTTGTTCATAATCAAATAGTGCTAAACCAAATGAAATTTATTCTGTCTGCTTGCTGTTTTCCTTTACTTTTTTATTTTAAATAAAATGTAAATTTATAAATTATATATTAATTTAGCTTTTTATAATTTAGTATTCTGCAATATATAAATAGAAAATTCCTAAATTGTAGTTGTTAGTCACTTTTTTCTGAACAATAGATTTTGCAATTATGGTTTATTTTATATTCTATGATTTAAATTCTTTCCTTAAAAAATGCTAAACCTTTTGCTTTCAACTCCTGTTCATACTGTTTCAAGTCTTGCTCATATAACCGTTTAAGTGCTTCTCTCCGTGCCTAAAAATATATTAATATGCAAGTAAACTGCTACATCAACAGCTGTCAAAATATTTAGTTAGTAATCAAGTTAGCCTATGACATCACATATTAAATTATGATTACAGTAGAAGCCTCTTATCTGACATGATTAGGGCTAGTAATTAATCAAAAAAACTAGTTAAAATGGGGAATCATAAAAAAGTACCTTAAGAATTTTATTTTCACTTAAAACATATACATGTACATTCATTTACATAAAATCAGTCGTTTTCATCTGTTTAGATGATGAAATACGTATAACTCTTTGCAACAAACTCCCTCCTTTAATAAGCATCATTATCACTCACTGTTGAATCAACCTTTGTTCAATGTAATGTAAAGCTGTATATAGGGCATTTTTGGCTGCTGCGGGAGAAATTTTTAGCTCTGGATTTGATTCAATCTCTTTGTCTGTTGTCACAGGAGTGTACAATTTCTGCATCATCCAGAATTTCACTTTCTGATAAACTGATAATTTCTTGGAAAACACTGTTTGATTATTCATTGTTGTCTGTCTTCTTGTTGTAAAAGAACCTTCGATATGTGAAATCAGTTAATAAGCTATGTTATTCATTATTTTCTTGTAATTTAGAACTTTCATTAGCATTGTTGACCTTGGGCTAAAGTTTTCTCCAAGATTTAGTAAATGCTAGACTTTGAATTTCTTTCCATGCTAGTGCTGTATTTTAAACTTCTTTAATGTTAATAACTTTTAACAATTCTATAAGACCTATATTCAAATATTCTATTTTTTCCAAAATTGAGCTCAAAAACTTTTGCCTTGTGTCATCTCTTTATACATTCTAGTACCCCTTGATCCATAGGCTGGATCAAATATGTTACATTCACAATTGGGATGTGAAGGAGGGTTATCGAGAAAGGGAATAGCATTTTCAAATAAGTTTATTTTCTTCAATTTCTTTACAGAAGGCACAAATTCAGGAAAAAACATCCTTTGAATGCATGGTCCATCCATGCTGATTTCCATGAACAGTAGTAAACTGGTAATAAAGATGAACAATTTATATTTTTCATAACTCTAGGATTAGTTAATTTGTCAACAACAAAGAAGCAATTTTGTAAGTCTCAGCTGCATTTTTGCAGACAGTAGTAGCTGCCTGCAGAAACACAATTTTTGTATCCTAGTGCCACAAGCTCTCCTTTTTGTTTGACCATCACTTTGTAGGCAATATCTTATAATTTAGAACTGTTTCAACCATATTGTAGAGTTCTCTCTCTGTTCTCCAACAGAGAAACCAATTTTTCTCTGTTGATAAATGACCTTAAATCTTCTGTAAATTTCTGAGCAGCAGGTTGATCAGTGGATAATATCTCTCCCACTAATACTCAATACATGAATACCATGACATTTTTTCTAATGTCCAAGCCATCCATCACTTAGTGTAAACTTTCTGCACCATTGATCTTTTGATGCTACTTTTATGGGCTTGCTAATTGGAGTTCCATGTTGTCTTTCTTACATAAACCACATCCATTATGCAGTGTCCACTAACTGCAAAATTTGGTTTCTTTAAACTGGGGAAATAATTTTACTACTCCTGTGAAACAAACTGAGTGCAAAATCCTTATAGATTTTTCATAATTTTTTTAAAATCTTTTACAGCTGTCTTTGCTCACACCTAATTAAACAACAATTTTGTTTAGAAATAACTCTCCTCCTTTTCTCACCCATATTTCTTTAATTTACATACTTTAATTACATTAACAAATAAAAACATTTGGAACAAACTCACAACTGATCCCTCAGGAAGAATACAACTCGGCAGATGGCACAGTGTACTGCACTAGCCTACTAGATGCAAGCATATGGGACCAGTACCCACAGCGGTGTGCTATGGGCATTGGACAGCATGTTTTAAAGAGAAGGGGAAAGTGTCAGTTAAGAAGGCTTCTACAGTAGTATTTTGGCTCATCTCGATGTGACAGTAAAGTAACAGTTTTTAAGTAACCAATATTTAATATTTAAATATGTAATATTATTATCACAAAAAATAATACAGTAAAGATGCTAATAAACTTTTTTTTTTTTTTTTTTTATGAAACCCCCAAACACAAGAGGTATTAGAACCTACAGTACATGTTCGGACTGCTTTGAAAGAGAGAGCGGGAATTATAGAAGCCAATTCAGAAGAACAATGCCCATGGAAGTATCTATAGAAAAGGCATGCAGCAGAAACATATGTCTATGAGACAGCAAGTGGAAAGACTCTGTTAGAGATGAGTCATTAATTAACCTAACTGGCCTCTTCTGAATGGAATCTAGAAGCCTGAGAGAGGTTTTGGGGGCACCGCCCCAGATGTGGGAACAATATTCCATGGTAGGGTGGATTTGCAATTTGAACAGAGTGAACAGATGTCTGGAAGAGGAGTAATGCCAAGAGAGAAAGAGAAAATCAAGTTTTTTAGATGCAGAGGAAGCAATATTTGTAATGTGCTTGTGCCATGAGAGATTAGAAGTCAGGGTAATCCCCAAAAGAGATATATCAACTTGCCTAATAATCGGAGTGTCACCAAAGATAAGCATAGGAGCAGAAGAATCCTTTTTGCAAGATATAAGACAAGACTGAGTTTTAGAAGGATTGAAATCAACTAAGTTGTCTTTGCTCCACTGGAGAATTACCTGGAGAAAGGCATTTAAGGAATTGGTGGTGGATATTCGAGGAGTTGAAGCTGATTGAGCAGGGAAAGGTTTCTCAAAATGGAAAGTGGAATGCAATGTGCTATCATTGGCAAAACTATGGATAGGATTTCCAGTCAATGGAAGAAGGTCATTAATATACAAGAGGAAAAGAGCGGGGGAAAGAACTGAACCTTGGGGGACACCAGCATTAGTGGAGAAGTTAGAAGACAGAGCCATCTACCATCACCCTCAGTGAGCAATCAGAGAGAAAACTGGATAACCAATTACAAAAAACAGTTGGCAAACCATAAGATGGAAGCTTGTTTAGAAGACCTTTATGCCAAACATGATCGAAAGCCTTTGAGGTGTCAAGAGCAACAGCTTGTTTTTTTTTTTTTTTTTTTTGGTTTTTTAGGAGCATTAGCAACTAAGGCCATATTGCTCCGGGATATGCGGTGGTCATTCTCTGAACCTTTCCACATCCTCCGTATTTGGTGGTGATGGGCTCGAACCCCGGTCTAATCAAGAAGCGTGTGCTACGCACTGCTGCTCCTTCCCACCTGGCTACGGAGGCACCTGCAACTGCTTGTGTTTCACCGAACTTTTCCATTGAATTTGTCCATAAATAGGTAACATAAGTCAGAACATCACCAGTGGATTGACACTGATGGAATCCATACTGGTGGTTGTTGATCAGATGAAAGGTTTCTAGGTAGTTTAAGAGTTAGCAGTTAATTGATTTCTCCATTACTTTAGAAAGAGTAGAAGTAATTTCAATGGGACGATAATTGGATGGGAGGAATTTGTCACCCTTTTTAGGAACTGTTTGGATATGAGCAAATTTCCAAGCAGAAGGAAAAACACCTTTGGAATAAAAAAGTGAAAAGAGGCGACAAAGAACAGGAGTAAGTTCAGGAGCACAGGTTTTGAGAACAAGTGGAGAAATACCATCGGGATCTGGAGCTTTCTTAGCATCAAGATTCGTCAAAATTCTTCTGACATCCTTTTGACGGAAGACCACAGGAGACATTGAATGGAGCGTTTTGAGAATGGTGGGAGGCGTTTTATCAAGATAATTAATACATGAGTTGGAAGAAAAATGGGATGATAGCAGATCAGCTTTATCCTTGGCTGAAATGACAACAGAACCATCTGATTTTGACAGAGGTGGGAGCAGAGATGAGCAAAAGTTGTTGAAAATAGCTTTGGCAAGAGACCAGAATGCTTGGCTCCCATTAAGGCTAGAAGCAAGTTTTCTACTCTTGGCCTGTTCAAAATTGTAAAGCAGTCATTAATCAGTCCTAGTTTGGACTGATTAATGTCTGCTTTACAATTGTTGCATGCTTTGGTACAGGCAGAAAATGAAAATGAAGAATTGGAAACAAGCCAATTACGATATGAAACGTTCTTCTCTTGAACAGCCGTAGCACATTTATTGGAAAACCAAGGTTTAGATAAAGGATGAGATTTTAAAGTGGAGTGTGGGATAAAGGATTCCATTCCTACAAGAATAATTTCACTGACACGATCTGAGCAAAAATTGACATCAGAAGTTTTGAAACAGTAATCAGACCAAGGAAAAGAAGAAAAGAAATCTCGCAGGTCATCCCATTTTGCATTCTTGTAATGCCAAACAATACGAGGTTGGGAATAGCCATGAGATAAAGGCTTTATTGGAGAAGAGACAATCATCAAGTTGTGATCTGAGGTGCCTAAAGGACCACTCACTTCGATCGTGTACTTAGAAGGGTTCTTTGTGAAAAAAAGATCAAGCGTGTTGGCTGTATGGTTAGGATTGTCGGCTATTCTTGTAGGTAAATGAACAATCTGTAAAAGGTCATTAGTAATTGCAAAAGCCTCAGCATCTCGACCAGCCGGGTTGGTGTGATTAGAAAATGGAAGCCAGCTGGAGTTGTGAACATTAAAATCACCAAGGAAAATTACCTCACTGTTAGGAAAGTTGGACTGGAGAAAGTCAAGTTGCAAAGAGAGGAGGTCAAAGAGCTCCAAGTGATTAGTGGAGTTGGGAGAACGGTAGAGATAACAGATGAATTTTACACAATGAGGTAGAGAGATTTTAAGCCAGAGAAGATCGAAAAGAGGAGATTCCAAATTATCAAGTCTCTGACAGGGAACATCGGAACGGACATATACACAAGTACCATCTTTGAGGCAAAAGAAATCATACAGCGAATAGTTTGGGAAACTGAGATGAGGAGTGGTTTAATCAACCGATAACTGAGATTCTGTCAGAAAAAATACATGGGGTTTGGCAAACTGCAAGTGGAAATGGACATCGTTGAGCTTAGAATTGAGACCATGTATATTTGTGAAATGAACTAGGAAGTGTTTGGGAGGTTTAGATCTTTTCGCAGATAAGCTTGCTCTATTAGTTTGACAATTCATGGTGTATTCAATAGTAAGAAAAAGTGGGGGGGGGGGACATGCTGTATGAAGTAATGAAATTCTTCGATATGGCTTACACATGGTAAGAATATATCCAGATCCTTGACATAACGTGGCCTCGACAATGCCCCCCGCATACACACTACTCTGACTCCCTCCAGTCACTATCTGGCAGAGTAGAGGTAGCAAGATTATACACTAGCTGAACCAGAAGCCTCCTAAAGAGTTACTAATAGGTTTGGTCCAGTGTACTAACTAGCGGCCGGTCTGCGAACACCGTTTTAGAGCTGTACCCTCGAAATGTAAGGAAGATTGGATTTCGCCACGATGTTCACTCTAACCTCAAAAGTCATCACTCATACTGCATGATGGAAGAGATGGGGAAGGGTTGACCGGAACTTAGTTCTGGAGACTAAACATGGGTTCCACCACTTCAAGAATCCAATAAGCAAAGTGGTGGTATTGCATTGGTTGATGAGAGTCATCTACCACCAAGTATTGTCTGGTAACACAGAGGGGTGGCATTCCTCCATGTGGTGTGGGCACCATACCTCGACCCCTGCTTATGTTGGTTCACACCTGGGTGGTCACCCACCATGTGCTTGTGCATGGAGGTTATACCACATTCATGCAGGTTCTGCATGAAAACTAAAAAAAAAATCACCTCAGAAATTATTTTAATAAAAGTTTGACTATATTTAGGAAGGTAGAAAAAATTTAAGATTTTTAATCATGATTAACAGTTAATGCAAATGTTATTTATGAGGATCACCTGTCAGGTGATCTGCCACCACCATTGGGTTAATGCAGTAACTCATTAGCATTAGTAGAGGCATTTGATGCAAAAAAGCAAGCTTATGCAGCATCAGCCAAAAAAAAAAAATAAATAAATAAATAAAAAATAACCACTTCCACTTCACCCCTCTGTTCGTTCGAAATACCTGTCCAGCTGAGCCTTAAACTTATTTAGGCTATCAACTTCCACGACAAGGGATGGAAGTCTGTTCCACCAACCAACCACCCGCTGGCTAAAGGCAAATTTCCTCACGTCTATCCTACATCTGTCCTTCCTCAATTTGAATTTATGCCCTCTCAGGTGATTATTCTGAGCAAGAGGAAGAATCCCATCAGCATTTCTGTATGTCAGTTCTGACCTTGTGTATTCCAAAGCAGTTTCAATTAAACAAATGCTAGTTATTCATAAATATATTTAAAAATTTCTTTATATTCTTTTGAGTAGTATCTATTTAAAAACACATTTCTCAGAAAAGAGCATTTTAGATAATTTGATGTTATCCAAAGAATTCATAAAAAAATAATCATTAACATCAAGAATAAATATAAAAAGGGATTGCAAAAGCAAATGAATATAAATGAAATGTATTTTAAAGCATTTGTAGTATTGTTAGTTTACTGTACAATTGGCTAGAAGATTAAAATAAGTCTTTAAAGATATACTGATGTCCAATTGCTGTTTAGTTTTTATAATAAGTTAGGACCATTAGTCAGAAAACAGACTCCAACAGTATTCCTAATATACATGCAATAATAAACATAGTTTAAGCAATCAAATGTCATGCAGACTGCTCTTGTATATGTAAGCTAGAAGCACAACAATTAGTTTTAGTGAAAGGATATATTATCAATAATTTAAGTGTCAGCCCTCTTATTATACAAATATGAGGGCACTGGCTATTTGGTATTTTAAAATATAAAATGCTGTTGTTATTGATAAGGTTATGATACAACAATATCTGGAGTGGTCTGAAACGTTGGCTATTTGGTATTACAAAGAGCTGTCACAAATTTGGAAACTGCCAACAAGCAAAATTTCTCGCACTAAGAAATAGTATGAGCATTAGCAGCAGTAAAATGATCCTAAAAAGAAAGCTTATAAAGCATCATCCAAAAAAAAAAAAAAAACTTGCTCACTTAATTTGTCTTTGTCCATCCCTTTTTAATAATTTGTTTAATTTTTCTTTAAAAATTTATTCTATCTACCCATTTCACCAACAGGAAATGGAAGTTTGCTCCGATAATAATTAGCATGCCTGCCAATGGGTTAAGAGAGGCTTTAGACACATTTCATGTCTGTGAATCCCCATACTTTATACAAGGGTACTTCCATGAACAGAGGCAATCCTTGTATAAAATATAGCATTTTATAACCTAAATAAGCAAGTAATAATTCAAAACTGTTGACTTTTAATGCCACCCTTTCTTATAACACTAGACAGGACATCTATAAATAATGCATTTTTTATACTGAAAACATATATCTTAAAATACTACTATATACATAAGCATGGTGCCATTCATGTAACAGGACTAGTTTTGTTGCTTGAGCCGGTGAGCATCGCTATGAAAATGTAGTGAAGCCATTGTGCATCAACAAATGGATGCCAGAGATGCTGCTATTTTTAGCAATACATTTTCAAGTTGAATTTGTAAGGGGTGTTTGTATGACAAATACTACAAAAATATTACTGTACTTTGTGGATTCAAACACAATTCTGTACTTTCAACTTGACTACAGTTATGCCTTTTGCCAGTCAGGTGCCTAACAATCGTGTCATCACCAATACCATTCAAGCATTTTTCTAACCTCTACCAACAAGTCAAAGAAGATATCAAGCTGGTTGGGAACCTTTAGAAAAACAGTTAACAATAAAGATGAAAAAAAGTTACAACAATAGATTTTATCAAAATAGCTATCTAGTCAAAAGGTATGCTTTATATTTTAGGAATTTTCAAAATCACGCTGAATTTATTAATACTGTAAATTATTTGTATCTAAAACAAGTTTTAGTGTATATTTTGTTGCAAGCCAATGGTTGCATGCATTAACTTTGGCTTGAATAGTCTTATTACATTTATTGGAAAAAACCCAGGCTTAGAAAAATAAGTGATGGCATAATGTTACAGATCATAATGCTGAGATCATCACGAAAAAGGGACTTCACAGAGAGTTACAATCTGAGGTATAATCACTTCACATATAATCACTAAATTCAAGTTTGGAGTTGAATCCTCTAATGCTAGGAAATTCTTCTGCAGAAGTAGCATTATATCTGTGGAAGAATTTCTTAAAAGTTGGTATCAGGAAGAACTTCTGACTAGAAAAACCATTTAAAAATAGCATCAATCAGATATTCAGGTCTGCCTCACCTTAATAGTTGAACTATTAAGGTGAGGCTGACTTATAGAAGCAGCAAAATGATTTTAAGACTGATAATAAGAGAAGCAAATAAAATTATAAATTTTAATCCTATTTCTAATTAATTTTCTAATAAGAAAAAACTCATGTAATCAAACAAAGAGCAAATTTATCACTTACCACTAAAAGAGTTTCACTAGCTATAACTTCATTATCTCTGAGTGCTTTCAAGTGGAAATCATCTATCTTTTTCTGCCACCTTTTGTGTACAAGTTCATACCAGTCAGAGTTTGCACATACTTCTTTATTTCTAAAAAGGGGAAAAAAAAAAACTTATTTTCACATTAATTTTTATGCCTGATTAGCATTAGTAGAGGCATTATGAAGCAAGAAAGCTAGCTTATGCAGCATCAGCCAAAAAAAAAAAAAAAAAAAAACGCTCCCATTTCACCCCTCCATTCGTTCCAAGTACCTGTCCAGCTCAGCCTTAAATTTATTTAGGCTATCAACCTCCACAACAAAGGATGGAAGTCTGTTCCACCAACCACCCGCTGGTTAAAGGTAAACTTCTGCACATCTATCCTACATTGCTAATTATTGCTAATGAGAACTCTTTGAAACAATGGCCTCAGTTTATTTATAAAGCTGATGTGTAAAGTTTTTTTTAATGGGAAGAAAATAAAAAATAATTTCTAGCAGTATGTAGTCATAAAGGAAAGTGAAGATCATGGATTCAGTACAAAAAATTCTGGAGATTTCAGAAAACTACAAATAACTACATACTGCTACAAACTTGTAAGCAATATTTCACTTTCTCACTACTCATTTAAAACTAGTTATTGAAACTTGGGAACGTTCATTTATTCACATTTTAACTCCACAGTACCATGTATTTTTAATTAAAATTTGCTATTAGCTAAGGAATTAAACTTTCAGAATTCAACTTAATTCTCTATGTTTATGTATAAAAGCTTTATAAATAAAGCATAGAAACTAAAATAACTGAAGTAAAATTACATAATTTTTAAAGTAATTCAGATATGAAGCACACTTCATATCTGAATTACTATGGTTTTCAAAAAAAGGTTAATACAGCATCGGGATCACAGGTGATGATCAGGTCCAGAATATTATAACCCCAGGGGCTCACATCTGGTGAGTACGAGCTCTGGCACACCCAGGGTCCTGAGCTGGATATCATCATTCTTCTCTTTCTTGGTGATTCCCTTCTACTTTCTTTCTTTCTTTCTTTCTCTCTCTCTCTCTCTCTCTCTCTCTCACACTCAGGGTAACTCGGGAATTTTTTTTTTTTGGCTGATGCAGCATAAGCCTCAGGTTTCCTTGCACCATATAGTTAATAATAATAATTATTATTATCCATAGCACTTATTATATATTATAATTATTAACAGTAGCATCTGACGAAAGAAAGCAAGCTTATAAAGCATCACTGCGCGTGCGCGCCTGCATACAGGTGTCTTAATTTTGTGCTCTTCAAAAGTGTGCTTTTAACAAGTATCTAACTTAAGGAGTTTCCATTTCTTCGAGTTAAAGTGTTTCACCTACTCGCTGTGACTACTCTGGGCAACTTACAGGGATTCTCTTGGACGATTTCAGGTAATTTTATTCATTTTTCGAATTTCAGTAATACAGACAAAGAGCTTTCTTCTGCATTCAACTGGCTGGTCAAGGTCAGCAGTTAGCGTCTTCCGGCCTACATACACTGTGTTATGCTTTCAAACGTTTCAAGCCCTAGAGCTATGCTGGACAAGCTAAAGGTCACGGCTAATTACTGACTGTCACTACGAATCGCATCGGAAGGGCTGCTTGGCATATTCTGTTCTTCTGTTTTCTTTTCCACAAGACTATGGAGAAATTGTTAATCTGTACAAGTTGTAGCATCCAAGTGGACTATGCACTTCAATGTACATCCTGTCTTGCCCATTATTGCGGATCCTGTTCTCCCTACGCGAATCTGAAAAAACTCGCTAAAAAAGTAAAAAAATTCTGGAAATGTGAGTTATGTAAGGGTGGCGATCAGTCTAAGGACTCAATAAATGATGACTCATTAGATGATGCCGAGTTAACATGCCCTCCGTCGTTAACATGGAATGGCACGCGGAGCGCGAGCAGTGACGAAGGATTAACACAGATTTCTACAGCTGTGAAACAACTCTCAAACGAGTTCCGCAACTTCCAGAAAGATCATTTAAATAGAGCCGATCTTATGGCTAATAAACTAATTGAACTTATGGAGTTGACAAAACAGGGGTCTCATAATGGGAAGCCACTGACAAACAACCTCGATGATAGCACTCAGTTCCTGCAATCTGAGAAAAAAATACTTGAAACTGAAAGAAAGTGCAATGATGAAGTTTATTCAGATTTTGTTACTAATCCTGAGCAAGGAAACGTTCTTATTAAAGCTCAATTACAAGAGCTGAAAGACTATATCACGGTACTGCACAGGGAAAATAAGGGGATCAAACTTATCCTCCTAGATATATTTAACAAAATCGAACTAAGGAATCTTGGTGACCCAGCTAAACTGACGAACTTACTTAATTCAACTGAGCTTATCCGATTCTATAAAAACTATGCCCAATCCAGCTTAATTGCAATCTGCCCTCATTGCGCACGCAATCATGCTGACAGCCACTCCACACTGGCTTCAGGAGAAGATTTTTGCGATGTAGAAAAACGGAATCAGCCAGCTAAGAAATCAACTGATCATAGACCGCAGTCCTCCTCAAACAAGATCGATAGATCTGATGAAAAAGTTAGTACCCTCAGGAAAGGGAAGAAAATGTCTGATGTTCAGGCTAAAGCAGGAAAACAGAGGAAACCACAACAAACTGGCTCTGCAGGCGAAGCCAACATCAGTAATCTCATACCTATTGGTAACAAGAGATCAGAGTCTGAGGTGTCTAAAGTTCCAAAGGATAAGGCACTGCAGGTGGATTTCGACGTAGGCAGATTAGAGGACAGAAACATCGAAACCGGTAGAAGTACTAACGAGAATAATAACAAAAAATCCAGTAGAAGAACTCACGGGAATGATAACAAAGAAACTGGTGGAAGAACTTACGAGAATGATAAGGAACCAATTGATAGCAACACCTCTTCAGCTCATTATCGTGCAGCCAATTATCTCTCTTCGGCACACGCACCTTCTCAATGTGAGTATCGCCTACTCAAAGGCAAATACAATCTCACTGTAGTACCACGCAAATCCAAGTTATTTATTTCCCGGCTCAGTCCACACACAAAAGTAGAAGTTTTACATGAATTCATCAGAAACGAAATCGGAATGGTTGCTGAAGTTCGTGCACTTAAAACTAAACATCCATCCTACGCTTCTTTCCTGGTGACCTGCAACGCATTGGATGAAAGAAAACTACTGGATTCCCTGTATTGGCCTCCCGGATTAATAATCAGGCCGTTCAAAATCTACAACAAGAGTACAAATAATTTGGAGAAGAATGATAGTTAGCAATCACGGTGCACAAACAACTCTTGTTCTTTTCTTTACCAGGCCTCTACTGATCCTGTATATATAGGGAGAGCTGATGTTGCCTGTCAGCAATCTCTTCACATATATTATCAGAACTGTAGGAGCTTAGTGAATAAAATTGACAAATTTAGAATCTCGCTCTGCTCTCTGGAGTTTGATATATATATATCTTCACAGAAACGTGGCTACACGATGGGATTCTGGATTCGGAAGTGGCAGCAGTGGGCTATACTGTCCTAAGAAGAGACAGGGGATCTAGGGGAGGTGGTGTCGCGATTATTATCTCAAACCAATTTGCAGTTACAATGCACAGGACTATCCAAAACATTGAAGGAATCTTTTGTCAGCTGAAGGTTCATAATAAAACTGTTCTCATTGCAGCTATCTACCTTCCGCCTCCGGTCGATCTTCTTCTTATGGAGAGGCTGTCGCAAGCACTCTGTGAGTTTGAAACGTTTTTTCACCAGTCGGATGAGGTGTACTTGTTTGGAGACTTCAATACTCAACACTCTCCACTAGGCATCGAGAAGTCAACCGCTACAACTAAGCTGCTATATGACATCACGTCAGAACTGGGCCTCAAGCAGTATAACAATACTTGTACTAGAGGCAAGGCGATGCTGGATCTCATTTTTGCATCCAAACAGATCCGTATTTTAGAAGCAGTTTCATTTCTGCCGTCTGATCACAAGGCTTTAAGATGTCAAATAAACATATCACAGAAAAATAGATGCACAACTCCTGTTCCAGCCAAGCTGAACTTTAGGAGAGCAGACTGGCAACTATTAGGGCGTGAGCTCGAATGCATTGATTGGTTCTCATTCCCACGGATAAATGACCTTGACGCAGTCACCGATCATCTTATTAGCACAATCTCCTCTATCATTCAAGAGTTCATACCTCTCAGTAAAAATTACAGGAATAGATTCCCTCATTGGATGACGACAGACATAATTGCGATTATACGAGCCAAAGAACAGTGCAGAAAACTCTTTAGGACGACATGATGAATCATATATGGCACTGTTCAAGGAACACAGAAGTAACGTTAAAAAGATGATCAGAAATCAGTACGCTAGTTATATGCAATCAATTCAACACAGTTTCACAGTAAATGGAGACCTAAAGCCGTTCTGGAACATGCTAAAGAATTCTAATAACTGCTCAACAGGAACAAAGATCATTGATTCCGATGGCAAGCCTATAACCTGTGACAAAACGAAAGCAGATCTTTTTGCAACCTTTTTCTCCTCCTTTTCAGAGAAAACAGCAGCTACTGCTGCTTCAGCTTATCAATTTCAAGTCATTAAGGATGATACACTGAATAATCTCTCGGTGGACACAGACGATATCATTCAAGCGCTTCGGAAACTAACAAAAGATTTTTCTGCAGGCCCAGATAAGATTCCACTTATCTTGTGGAAGAAATGCTTTCCACAACTTAAATATATAATATTGCATATATTCAATCTTTCCGTTAAGTCTGGTATCTACCCCACTCACTTCAAGACTGTTAATGTTATTCCTATCCCAAAGAGAAGTGCAAACCACTCACTAGAGAATTACCGTCCCATCTGCCTTATGAACTCGCTGGCAAAAATTCTGGACACTGTCATTCACCACCGATTAATGGAATATTTTAATCACTTCATCAGCGACTGCCAACATGGCTTCACCAGGGGCCGATCAGCTACCACTAATCTTCTCACCATCTGGCAACAGGTTCTAGACACAGTCGATCGCGGGGGACAGGTTGATGTGATCTACACAGACCTTACTAAGGCTTTCGACAGTGTCCCGCATAATCAACTTGCTCAAAAACTAAGCCACTATGGAATACTTGACCCTTTATTATCCTGGTTGATGAGTTATATCTCATATCGAAAACATACAGTGATCATCGGACAGGAAGTCTCAAGGGAATTTTTTCCATCGAGAGGAGTACCACAGGGATCATCTCTTGGGCCTCTTTTATTCACCATCTTTATCAACGATCTACCGCAATTTGTTGAGAGAGGTGGTATCAAGATACTAATGTTTGCCGATGATGTGAAACTATATTCACCTATCTGCAGTCAAGATGATGCAGTTAACCTTCAGACTGCTCTCAACTCTTTTGCTGATTGGGTTGCTTTGAACGGTTTGGAGGTTAATACTATGAAGTGCAGCTCTATTTCCTTTGCCGCTACGAGGAAAACTAAGACTTTAGTTAATGAATATTACATCAAGGAGATGCCGATTTCCAGAGTTGACGAAGTTAAAGATCTGGGAGTTACTTTTACCGCTACATGTGGGTTTGAAAAACACGTTAGGAATATATTAAACCAAGCGAAAAAACAAATTGGCTTCATTAAACGGCAGACGTACAGATTTCAAGATCCTCAGTTCTCTGTGCTCCTATTTAAGACAACTATACTCCCTATAGTGGAGTTTGCTTCTCCTGTATGGAACCCACACTATGCATACTTGATACAGCAAATAGAATCGCTCCAGATGAAATTTATCCACTATCTTTCCAGACGTAACCCCATGTTTTACCACAGAATCTTCTACCGGAATCTCTGTTCCTACTTCAAGCTTCAATCTCTGGAAACTCGGCGAACTGTTCTTGATTTAAAACTGTTGTACCACATCTTCGCTGGATCAACTTACCTGCCGGATCTTCTATGCCATATTGACCTTCACGCTCCAGCGGTGGTTACTAGACAGAAGACTACTTTCCACATCAGAAACTCCAGATTAGAGATATCCAGGAACTCCTTCTTCAAAAGAACATTGGCACTCATGAACAAGTTTGACTTGGATATGGCTGTGAACAAGAAACAATTTCACAGAACTATTTGGAGTAAGTTGACCGATTGACGGATGAGTTCTGGGCTAAAGATGTCCTTATTAATTCGTGTGTGTGTGATGATGTCTCCTGCAGCAAACTGCTTTCTGCGAGTTAACATAGCGCTGGACTTGACGTCATGAATATCTTTTTATTTTTGTGAATTGAACTTTTCCCGTTTCCATTGTACAAAGTATATTAGTCTACCATTTATTTTTATGTTTGTACAACCTTTACTCTGTTATACACTTTAACTGGGCGAATGCCTGTTGTGTATATTATATGTTAAAAATAAATAAATAAATAAATAAATAAAAAAAAAAAAAAAAATCCCACATCACCTGTCCATCGGCGCCTCCGTAGCCAGGTGGGAAGGAGCAGCAGTGCTTAGCACACGCTTCTTGATTAGACCGGGGTTCGAGCCCGTCACCACCAAATACGGAGGATGCGGAAAGGTCAGGGAATGACCACCGCATATTCCCGGAGCAATATGGCCTTAGTTGCCAATGCTCCTAAAAACCAAATAACAACAACAACAACAACCTGTCCATCCCCTCCAAACAATGTCTCATTCTTTCATGAATTGATTCAAACTATCCACTTCCACAACAACAGATGGAAGTTTGTTCAAATAAGCACACACTCGCTACCTGAAGGCAACCCTCACCACATCTATCCTGCAACCATCTCATTACTCTCATAATCCCGTTGCCCTTCTATGCACTGGCTCTAGAAGATCTACTTAAAGATCTTTCCTAAAATGAGGCCTCCAGACCTGTATGCAATATTCAAGATGCAGCCTAACCACTACCTTGCACAATGGGAAAATCACCACCTTACCCCTGCTAGCAAAGTTCCTGTATATCATTGACAAAACCCCATGAGCTGTCATGGCATCCTGTCCGCATTGCTCAGAGCACTTCATATCTAAATGCACAATAACCCCAGATCCTTTTCATTTTCCATTATCCTGAGTGTATTATTATTATTAGTAGTAGTAGTAGTAGTAGTAGTAGTAGTAGTAATAACAGTGGCATCTGATGAAAATAAATCAAGCATACAAAACATCAGCAAAACAAAAAAAAAAAAAAAAAAAAAAATCCCACATCACCTGTTCATTTCCACCAATAATTTGTCTAGTTATTCCTTGAATTTATTCAAACTGCCCGCTGCGACAATGCCAGTTGGAAGTTTGTTCCAACACTCAACCACCCGCTGGCTGATGGCACACCTCCACTATACAAATCATGTTAATGTACAGTAATATACACAAACACACACAACATATCAGAAACCTATTTTAAACCCAAAACTTTTTAAAGGAAGATGTGAAATGCTTTTTTATCAAGGGGAAACTAATCACTTTAGCAAATCCAAAATTAAAAGAGCAGATGTGTTTCTGACAGTTGAAAGAACAAAGACAGAGTTTGTATATATTTTGAGATTGAAAATGGGCTCTTATTACTAATATAATGCACATATTTTGCGATCTTCTACTGAGTTCTACATTCAATATTGTATATTCAAATTTTATGTGCAAATTTTTTATTGCACATTACAGAATTACCTTTATGATATATAAATAAATATAATATTTTTTTATGGGGAGCCCCTAAACACAGAAAAAGTACTGGAGCCTATAGTACTCTATAGTCTATTTGTTCTTTACATTTACATATGGATACATATATCAGAACTTGTATTTGCATACATCATGCAAACTTGTATATATATATGAGGTATTGTAAGAACAAAATTCTTACACTTATCCTAGCGAATGTTATGTTATAAATATTATAACATAACAAGAAAAAAGATGTATATAGTAAATAATATTATTTACATAGGATGATTTTCAGCTTAGATTGCGATCGCTCTGTCCATACAGTCAAGCAGGGGAGGATTAACGTAACAACGGGGAGTAGCAGGACGGTACACAAGACAAAGGGAGCACTGGAACACTAGTACAAAGGGAGCACCGTAAGGCCAGTTCATGGTCGCATAAACAGAAAGTGAGCAACTCTTTGGAAGAAAAGAACAAGGGAACCGACTCCCCCTTGTGGAGAGGAAGATTTTAAGAACTAAAAGGGTGAAGAAAACCCTGGATGCGATATACACTATGTAGAAATAGCTAGCCGCTAGATGAAACAGACCGACTCCTTGAGCACTTACTAATTTCAAGGAGCGGTAGAGAAGAAACAGAGGAGACTAATAGCGGTAAGTGAATCGGGAATGATCACAAGGAAATATCTAGAAATTTCTAGACGCCCTGTAGTTCATCGAAGTTGCTGGAAATTTGTAAACAGGAAGTTACCCCAGGAGAGGGAAGGGCCAAGAAAAACGGAAGAAGTGGGAGAGAGCGAATGAGAATAATGAGATGATGGAGAACGAACGACGATTGGATCAAAATAGAATGAGCGGCTGAAACAAAAGGCAGATGCAAGAAAGGAGTGAGGGAGGTTTTTTGTGGGAGAGTTGTGAGTTTTGGCAGTGTGGAAGTTTGGAGAGTTCCCGTGGAGATGCCTGAGTGATGTGCGGCTGGAAAGAAATCCCGAGAAGTGCCGGGAGAATCGCCAGAAAGTAGCGGCCAGAGTAATGAGTTGTGGGAGATGCTGTTTAAGAGTTGTTGAAATAGGAAGGAGATAATCCTTGAAAGATGGAAACACCTATGCTGGAGTTGAGTAAAAAGGATCGAAAAGCCTCACCATAGAACGATAAGGAAGAGCTACATAGCCAGGCTTCTTAATAAAGCAGTAAGAAGAGTCCTGATAATCCTATTATGCTTCCCAGTTTCGTCGAACTGATCAGACGCCCAAAAAGCAGGCCGGAGCAACTTATTTAATAGCCGTATGGAAGGAAGAGCGAGTTCCTGAACGTAGGAGAATCCCTGTAGATGAGCAGCAGTTCCCTTGCCGATGAATAATTCCAGTTGGAGCCTGATGATGCCCTATGCTGTTGATGATGAGTCGCCCCTGAACTGAGAAAAGGTAGTGTAAAGAGTGATTCCCTAAGTTAATATGTAAGTACGAGATAATAATTTTAAGCTAGATTTGAAGAGAAGGACTTTAGAAAAATGTTTATTTAGTTGATAGTAGATTTGAAGAGAAGGACTTTAGAAAAATGTTTATTTAGTTGATAGTAGATTTGAAGAGAAGGACTTTAGAAAAATGTTTATTTAGTTGATAGTAGATTTGGTATTGATTAGTATAAAAGGAAGAAAAGGGTTCATAGATGTATGTACTTCATCTCAAGGATACGTTAAAGCAAGGAAGATTTAGATACATGTACTTGAGACTGGTATGTTCTAAGTTAAGAAGTAAAGGTGTTCTATGTACTTGAAACGTTACAAGATATTAAGATTGAATTATTTTGGAAGGGATAAATTAATGAAAGATTATAGCGGGGATTTATAAATCTAGGACAATATCCATAGAGGTGTTAAGCCCACTGAGGTAATTCCAGTTGGGAAGTTTAACTGTTAGAAAGTAAAAATAATGTTATGAGATGTAACCTAAACCAGAAGGAGAAAAAGCAGAAAGACACGAAGAGACATATTATATCATTTGCTATTAATTTTACATCTTAACACACATATAATGCCAGTTATTAACATTATACCAATTGATGTTGTATGATACAATTCTTTAATGTATATACTGTGAAATAAACAAATTTGTATATGTTTATCATGTGTAGTATTGAGTCATTCTGAATACTCAGCCAGTCCAGAGGAGACATACACGAACTATTATTCCCCCAGAATCTGTGATCTTCTGTGCAGTATACAAGTCAGGTGTTAACGTGGAGGGGAGGTAAATTAAGGGGGAAATTTAATTGAGAAATACAAAATTAAAAGAGGTGGGTCTGGAAGGATAACGGGATTTATAAATAAATAAATAAATAATAATAATAAAAAAGAAAAACAATTATCCCCCCAGAATCTAGAAACTATTCTCTAAATAACACCCCCCCCACAGTATATCAGGTGTAAACATTTATACAGGATACAAATGGTAATACAAATCTCGAGCTAAAACAAAAATTCGCAAGTTGATAAATGTCACGACAAGAAAAGTTTCATGATTTTAAGCAAGTGTGCATTAATTTGGATGAACCCACATGAACAAAATATGGATGGTGGCAATGATACTTTTAATGTTCGAAAAATTGCTTTCTCCAATAATTAGGTCTAGTAATAATAGATTTTTCTTTTGTCTGTGCTCTCGTTTTAACTGAAAACACAAAAAACAAATATAAAGTGAATTTCAAAATCATGGTGCAAAAGTAGATAAATATCTACTTTTGCACCATGATTTTGTAAACATACACATAGGTAAATTTTGTTATGTTCTGAAAAAAAAATCTGTTTAAATGTAAAAACTGTGAATGTGCCAGTTGTGCAAGTTTCAAGTATACAGTAAAATCAGAATACACAAAATGTATCTTGTAATGTCAATATGAAATGTATCTCATACAATCTATGAGAATTTATGTGAACTGATTCTTGTGATTTGTCAATGAGATGTATAAAATTAGTGGAAATTCGTGCATTTAATTGATGTCTTGAGAGGAACTTTTTGATTCATGGTTTACATTAGGGATTCCCAACAGGGTCGATATTGATCCCCTGGGGGGTCGATGAACCTTTAGGGATCTTTTGGGGGTCGATGAACTATTAGTGGTCAACTAGGGATCAATTAAATAAGATTATGTTGCATTATTATATTTAATTTTTTTTATACATTTTTCTTAACTAAATTCATTTATTTTAAATTTTTCGTATTGTTCAGAAGTCTGGTTTAGTGCTTTTGTGCATCTAGCAAGTTGTACAATGTAATATAGGCCCTTTAGGCCTGCCTACTGTTTAGCCCGCACGTGACTATCACGTGCAATTTCTCTTGTTTCAGTGACCAGAATTATAGTATGGATTTAGAGTGCAACGAGTAAGGTCGAAATTTAAACATACATTAGTTTTATATTTATTTTATGGTAGATGCAGTTTATAAAAATATATTAATTTGTGCAAATAGTTGTAAGTATATATATATATATCGGGCTAAATATCATCCAGCCTGTATCATTTATAAATTGTTGTTATGTATTATGGTACGACACTTGTTGTTTTGGCATTCTAGACTTACATTTGTCTCAAATCTTACGTTAATGTTATACTAAATTATTCCACATTTCCACTATTATATTATTTTGGCGTTAGTATACAGGCAGATGATAACAGAAACCGATGGCTCAGTCTAGCATGGGTTGGTTATTTTGTAAGGGTTTAGCCCTCGACAAAGTTCCTTGCAAAATAATTTTCCTGTGTTGGGCTTATTATTTTATTATTTTATTAATTTACTTAATATGATTTATATTTTGGTTTTCATGTATACTGGAGATATGGCAGGACTATGGCTATATGGATTTTCAAACTTTAAAGATATTAACTTTACACTATAACGTATCTATTTAGTATATATATATATATATATATATACTTACAATTATTTGTCAGACATGATTGCTTCATTATTTTTGATTATTTTTATTTAATTTTAAGGAATTTAATAAATATGTCAGTACCAAAAAGAAAGTGCCGGCAGTATTCCCAAGAATATTTAAGCTTAGGGTTTATTTCTCCATCGGAAAATGATACAATGCCTCTATGTCTCATCTGTGAAAAAACATTTACTAATGATGCTATGAAGCCATCAAAGATGAAAGAGCACATTGAAAGAATGCATCCTAATAAAAAAGAAAATAATTTAGATTTAAAAAATTTTTTTTTAAATTTCTTTTACGTTCAAAAATGGGACTTAAGTCATTTTTTAAATCATCCACTTCTAAAAATGTTGAAGGTGGAATTAAAGCATCTTACAACATATCACTTTTAATTGCAAAAGGAGGATATCTTCATACAGTTGGTGAAAAATTAATTTTACCTGAAGTAAGAGAGGTAATAAGTACTGTAATGAAGATAGACCCAGATCTAATATTAAAAAATATTCCGCTGAGTAATAACACAGTGCAACGTCACATCGATGAAATGGTCAAGGATATTAAAAAGTCTTTATTTGATCTACAAACAAATAAATTCGCCATTCAGTTAGACGAGGCAACTTTCGGAAGAATGAGCATATTGATGATTTATGTTCGCTATTATAGCCCAAGAAAAGAAGAAATAACAGAAGAATTTCTTACTGCTGTGCAATTAGAGACTTACATGACAGGTGTAATTATTTTTGATTGTTTTGAAAAATTTTTAGACAAATATAAAATACCTATTTCCAATGTAATTGCGGCGGCTTCTTGTTGTTATTTGGTTTTTAGGAGCATTAGCAACTAAGGCCATATTGCTCCGGGGATATGCGATGGTCATTCCCTGACCTTTCCACATCCTCCATATTTGGTGGTCACGGGCTCAAACCCCGGCCTAATCAAGAAGCGTGTGCTATGCACTGCCGCTCTGCCCACCTGGCTACGGAGGTGCCGCGGCGGCGGCTTGTGATGGAGCACCTACAATGATTGGCAAATATAGAGGATTTCTAGCTAATCTGAAGAAAGAAGTCCAGAATGTTCGAACAGTGCATTGTGTTTTGAACAGACAACATTTAGTTGCAAAAAAAATTAATGAAAAACTTTATGTTCTAGATTTGTACATAAAAACTATAAATTTATAAAATCGAAATCTTTAAATGATCGTCTTTTTGCACAATTGTGTGATAGCAATGACGAAATACATAATAATTTGTTGTTTCACTCAGATGTGCACTGGCTGTCCAAAGACAATTGTTTACAGAGATTAGTTGAAATTTTCAATACAGTTGTAGAATTTCTCCTTCAAATTGATGAACTTATGGGAATGCAATTATTAGATTTAAAAAGGCATATATTTTACTTAGCAGATATGTTTTCCCAATTTAACAATATCCAAAATAAGTTACAAGGAAAAGATATTAATCTTATTCAAGCATGGACAATTATTCTTGGGTTTCGTTCTGAAATTTATCATTTTTTATCCACACTAAACCAATTAGATTTTCGTTATTTTGAAAATTTAAGACAACTGTCTATTCTCGAAAAAGATAAAATTTCTGCTGACGATATACTATTATATACAGATTATTTGAAAAAATTGAAAGAAGATATGAATGTTCGCTTTAAAGATCTCGAAAACTTGGATGTACAATCGTGGATTGTTGAGCCATTTGAATGTGACATAACCGGAATAGATATTTCTTTACAAGAAGAATTAATTGAAATTAGAGAAGATCTCGAATTAAAAGTTTTGTTCAAAACAAATGGATATGCAAAATTTTGGAATTCAAAAAATATACAGCAAAAATGCCCAGGATTAAAACATATATTTGAACCCTTATTGTTAGCCTTTCCGAGTTCTTATTTAGGAGGCAGGTATTAGCCACCTGAATAATTTATTAAGAAAAAGTAGAAGTAGATTAAATATATCAGAACGCGGAGATTTACGAATAATATTAAGTAATTTTGAACCAAACATTTCAAACATTATATCTAAACATCAAGCCCAACCATCTCATTAATAATATAAATATGATACTTGATTTTTTAAGGAGTCCTTATGTGCTGTAATATAATAACTAGATCGTATGTATAGCTTAGCTTAATTTTCAGCACTCACCTCATAGTAATCGGCTTAGCTGGTGGAGAGTTTTACCACATACATAGTGGTTATAGGATTCTAATAACTTACAGGGATTATGGGTTTAAAACTAAGTTATGGGCTATAAAATTTTTTTTAAAGAAAGGAAAGTGCACCTTCCATTCTATAGTTGCCTAATTAAATTAAATTAAATGAAGAAAAATACTTTTTGTACTATTGTTCATTAAATACCTTTTTTTACGTTTCCTATTTACTATTACTGACTTCATACTTGTATGTAATATTATTTTGTACAATAAATTATTATTGGAACATTTTGCTTATTTCAATCAGTCGAACATTTAATTTAATTTAATTAGGCAACTATAGAATGGAAGGTGCACTTTCCTTTCTTAAAAAAATTTTTATAGCCCATAACTTAGTTTTAAACCCATAATCCCTGTAAGTTATTAGAATCCTATAACCACTAGGTATGTGGTAAAACTCGCCACCAGCTAAGCGGATTACTATGAGGTGAGTGCTGAAAATTAAGCTAAGCTATACATACGATCTAGTATAAATATGATATTATTTTCTTTTATTTTTATATACTTTTTGTACTATTGTTCATTAAATACCTTTTTTTACATTTCCTATTTACTATTACTGACTTCATACCTGTATGTAATATTATTTTGTACAATAAATTATTATTGGAACATTTTGCTTATTTCAATCAGTCGAACAAAATTTTATTAGAGCTAATATAATACGCCACTGATTAAAAAATCCAAACACTTGTCATAATTATCTTGAAATTTTTAACAATGTGTGTTTTTGGTGCTATATAGAGGGAAATGCCCACTCTGAGAATCCTGTTTGTTTCTGTTGAAGATAATTAGGCATTAAAAAAAAAGTCAAAAATTTTGTGTTGAAGACTAAAAAAAAAAAGTTTAAAATTCTACTCATACATAGATTGTCCTTCCATCTGAACAAAATCTAAATTTAACACTGTTTATATCGTATACACATATTTTAGAGTTATAGTAATAATTAAGTTTTAAAGGGGCGGTCGATGGAAATTTTTTTTCTTGTAAGGGACTGATGCTTGAAAAAGGTTGGGAACCCCTGGTTTACATTTTCAGCTGCTCTAAACATAGCAACAGCAATGATTTCTAATTAATTAAAAATATGTGTTTTTAATAAACAAAAAATGTATTTTTTCAGATTCGTGTTCACAATCGATTGAAAATAAAGATGTCATCAAAAAGTAAACAATTCTGAATTATTTCTTGGCAATGTTTAAGTTATAAAATGGGTTACCTTTTTCAAATGCATGAGTAATCTTTTTAAAGAAATATATGGACCCATTACAGGGTTAAAGCTCTATCTTCACAATGTAAGGAATGTTGGATCTTACTATGACGACCATTGTAATCTCAAAAAGACTTAACTCTTCTACATAATAGAAGAAATGGGGAGACGGTGGAATAGGTGCAGAGAGAAGCAACAAGATTAGTCAACGGAAAATCAACGAGGTGATCTGATTGAGGTGTATAAAGCCTTGAATGGTTTGAGCATGCTCAATGCTGATGGGATTCTTCCTCTTGCTCAGAAAAATCACCTGAGAGGGCATAAATTCAAATTGAGGAAAGACAGATGTAGGATAAACGTGAGGAAATTTGCCTTTAGCCAGCGGGTGGTTGGTTGGTGGAACAGACTTCCATCCCTTGTCGTGGAAGTTGATAGCCTAAACAAGTTTAAGGCTCAGCTGGACAGGTATTTCGAACGAACAGAGGGGTGAAGTGGAAGTGGTTATTTTTTATTT
Organism: Mastigoproctus giganteus; assembly: GCF_048544385.1. NCBI lineage: Eukaryota > Metazoa > Arthropoda > Arachnida > Uropygi > Thelyphonidae > Mastigoproctus > Mastigoproctus giganteus. The sequence goes on from NC_143581.1 coordinate 178,858,242, forward strand.
ATTTATTTATTTATTTTATTTTTTTTAAATTTTTTTTTTTGGCTGATGCTGCATAAGCTTGCTTTCTTGCATCAAATGCCTCTACTAATGCTAATGCTAAAAAAAGAGTTATTCTTATCACCAAAGACTTCAGTTCTGCAAACTGCAGTGCTTGGAAATTAGGCAGGTGCGAGGAGACCTGAAGTGTTTACGACTTTGAATGGACTTAGTAAACTGAATGCAGATGGCATCCTTGTTCTTCCATGGACAATACACAGAAGAGAATATAAACTTAAAGTGAGACAAGTTAATTAATATATGCAGTGATTTACATTTCAGGTGAGTTAGCAAATAGTAATAATTCATGATCTACACTGAGTGATGACTAAATTATGACCACCTACCTAATACTGTGTTGGGCCACTATTCGCACAGATAACAGCCACTATTTGCCTAGGCACTGACTCCACTATATGTCTGAAGATGTCTGTAGGGATCTGCAGCCATGCTGTCTGCAAGACTTTCCACAGCACAAGAACAGATGATGGTTGGGTGTCCGTACACTTCACTTCCAGTTCCAAAACATCCCACTGGTGTTCAATTGGATTGAGTTTAGGTGAATTTGGAGGCCAATCAAGATGGTAATATCCTCACTGTGTTCCTCAAACCACTCATGCACAGTACGGGCCTGATGACATGGCAAATTATCATTTTGGAAGATCCCATTTCTGTCCAGGAAAAAATGCAACATGGCAGCGTGCACATGGTCTCCTAAGAGCTGCCAGTAGACTTCACCAGTGAAACGTTGGTCCATACACACCAGGAATCCTAGTTCTTGCTAACAAAATATGTCCCATATTAAGCAACCAATGCTACTTGCTTGGATATTGAGCACTATGCACGATGGGTCCATGGGTTGCTTGTACCACACACGAAGGCATACATCGGTATGTTGCACCATGCCGATGGATGTATAAGTTCATGTATTTGGACTCAACCAACTAGCACATTCGTTTCCAGTCCTCCAGCATATTGTTGACACTACAGCATTTGCCATCAATGATGATAAGCAGCGAGGAGAGGGCATCTCTTAGGTTGTCTGCTGTGAAACCCAATGTAAGCCAGACATACAAAATTCTTTGTACACCTTAACCACAGTTGACCATGAGCAACTGACAAGACATGCTGTTTCCAATATGGAGCACCCAACACAAGAGCACCCAAAAAATTTGCCCTTTTGAAACTTCATGATATCTTTACTACATCCCATAACTGCTACTTTATCACTTTGATTTGCATGACTAAATGCAAATTACCACACTGCTCTAGTGCAAGAAGCTCTTCAGCTTTTTATACTGGGAGCTATGTAGCATAGACCATTACTGATGGGGTAGTCATAATTCAGTGATCACCAAGTGTATAAAAAAAAAAAAAAAAAAAAAAAGAACAAAAAGCAAGAACATTTAGGTGCAAGCTGAGAAAATTTCATTTCCGCACATCTGCCATTGCTCATTCATTCCTCCAACCAGCACATGGCAACAAACAATATCCAGTGCTCCAGCTACAATATTCAGTATATGGATAACCCATGTGATATGTATGAAAAAACTAATAAAATAATAACCAGATTTTTATTGGTCCAATTTCAATGAAATTTGAGAATGTGCTCAAAGAATCTTTCTGAACGATAAATATAAAAATTCATGGAAATTGTTCAAGTTAAATATTAGAATGGCAATTGGGGCAGATGGGATCTATCCAGTTATATCAAAGGAAGTAAGTGAACCCATAATTATGAGAGCTTCTTAGACTCTGGGAAGTTCCCCTGAGTTCAAGCATCTCCACAGACAGGAGATGTGCAAATGTGACCCCAATTCACAAAGGGGGATCAAAGGGTGACACGAGTAATTGCACACCTGTTAGTTTAACTTCTCTTCAGGTGAAATTAATGGAGGCACTGGTTAAAGAAGTACTGCAGGATCATCTAGACAAGGCTGCAGTTATAGCTCAGACACAGCATGGCTTTGTTAGGGGGAAATCTTGTCTGACCAATTTGACTGTAAACTATGATGTGGATACAAAGGAACTGGATGCAAAAAATAATTTTGATATCATATACTTGGATTTTAGGAAAGCTTTTGATACTCTTGCACATGAAAGACTACTGTACAAATGGAAACAGTATAGTATTAAGGGCAAATTACTGCTATGGATAAAAGAATGATTGAGTGGCAGAAGACATAGTGGTAATCAATGGACACTGCTCTTCGTGGACTAATGTTATTAGTGGAGTCCCCCAAGGGTTCAGTGTTGGGCCAGCAACTGAAGTTTAATATTGACAAATGTTAAGTACTGCATATGGGTAGCGGTAACCCCAGAGTAATGTATCAACTGTGTGGTACTACACTCAGGTGAAAATTGAAAAAACCTGGGGGTGCAGTCAGATATGAAGATATTGTGCAGTCAGATATGAAGATATTGTGCAGTCAGATATGAAGTTTTCTGAACAGTGCAGACATGCTGCAAGAGTAGCTCATGTTGTCTTGTCAATGATATACAGGAATCTTTCTAGCAGGAGATAAGGAGGTGATTATCCCCTTGTATAACGCAATGGTCAGACCACAACTTGAGTACTGTATTAAGGTCTGGAGGCCTCATTTTAGGAAGGTAGTAGTGCTGCTGGAATGAGTACAGAGAAGGGCACTGAGATTGGTGAAAGGAACAAAGGGTTGCTCTTAAGAAGAAAGGCTTAAGTTCTGCAAATTGCAGTGTCTGGAGACTAGGCACCTATGGGGTGATCTAACTGAGGTGTATAAGGCCTTGAATAGTTTGAGCAAGCTCAATGCTGTTGGGATTCTTCCTCTTGCCCAGATTAATTGCCTGAAGGGACATAAATTCAAATTGAGGAAAGACAGTTGTAGAATAGATGTGCAGAAATTTGCCTTTAGCCAGGGTCGTTGATTGCCGGAACAAAATTCCATCTGTCATGAAAATTATATCTGTCGTTGTGGAAGTTGAGAGCTTAAATAAATTCAAGGCAGAACTAGACAAACTTTTGGAGTGAATGGCTGGGTGAAATGGGAAGGTGTTGGTTTTTTTTTGGTTTTTTTGGCCAATGCTATATAAGCTTGCTTTGTTGCATCATATGCCTCTACTAATGCTAAAATCTTTCTAAAAGTCCAAAATATAAAATTTCATGAAAATCCATCCTGGAAGTTGAATTATTATATGAGAATGGAAAAAAATAACAATAAATAATAATAATAATAATTGTTGAATTCTTATTGGTCTGATTTCAATAAAATTTGGAATGGCCTAATAAATCTTAATTTTTGCCAGTTTTTGTAAAAGTCGAAAAATAATTTCATGAAAATCTATTCACTAGGAGTTGAGTTGTTACGTGCAGGTGGGTTATCAGGCTAGACACACAGACAGATGGAAATGATGAAGACAATAGATGCATATAGGGAAACATGGGGATAATCACCATACAAGGGGATAATCACCTCCTTATCCCTGCTAGAAAAATTCCTGTATATCATTGACAAGACACCATGAGCTACTCTTGCAGACCGTCTGCACTGCTCAGAAAACTTCATATCTGCCTGCACAATTACCCCCGGGTTCTTTTCGTTCTCTACCACTGTCAGTGTAATATCACAGAGTTGGTACTTTACTCTGGGGTTACTGCTTCCCATATGTAGTACATTATATTTGTCAATGTTAAACTTCATTTGCCACCTCTCAGCCCATCTGCTCAACTTTTCTAGATCCTGTTGCAGCATACTGTCATTAGTGTCCTTAACAACCTTGCCAACTTTCGTATCGTCTGCAAACTTGAACATTAAGCTTGATATACCACCATCAATATCATTTATAAATACAGAAAACAACAATGGACCCAACACTGAACCCTGAGGGACTCCACTAATAACATTAGTCCACAATGAGCAGTGTCCACTGATTACCATCTCTGTCTTCTCTCACTCAATCATCCCTTTATCCATAGCAGCAATTTGCCTCCAATGCCACACTGCTCCAATTTGTGCAGCAGTCTTCCATGTGCAACAGTATCAAAAGCCTTTCTAAGATCCAAATATATGATATCAAAGTTATTCCCTGCATCCAGTTCCTTTGTGACCACATCATAGTATCCAATCAAATTGGTCAGGCAAGACTTTTCCTTAACAAAACCATGTTGTGTCTGAGCTATAACTGAAGCCTTGTCTAGATGATCCTGCAGTGCTTCTTTAACCAATGCCTCCATTAATTTTCCTGGAAGAGAAGTTAAACTGACAGGTCTATAATTAATTGTGTCGCACTTTGTTCCTCCTTTGTAAATTGGGGTCACATTTGCACTTTTCCAGTCCATGGGTACCTCCCCTGAGTCCAAAGAAGCTCTCATAATTATGGCTAAGGGTTTGATTACCTTTGCTGCCTCCTTTAATATAACTGGATAGATCCCATCCACCCCAGGCACCCTTTTTATGTATATCTTCAACAATTTCTCCTCAACTTTCCTCTCAGATATTACAAAATCATCTAGCTCACTGCCAGAGTTTAACTCACCTCTGGCATTCCCCTCCATGAATAACTCCTCATGTGTGAATGTAGATGCAAAATACCCATTTAGTTTGTTAGCCACCTGAGCAGGATCATCAACAGTTGAACCATCAATATCCAGTGGATCAATCTGATTCATCCCTTACCCTCTAGAGTTTACATAGGAAAAGAACTCCTTGTTGTTTTTCTTTGCATCCTTTGCCAAAGATTTCTCATAATCTGCCTTTGTCTGCCTAATCTCCTTTGTGGCTTTGTTTACAGACCAGCTTATATCTATCATAGGCTTCCATGTCACCCATTAATTTATATGTATCCCATGCATTTTTCTTCTCTGCCATATGTCTCATTAGGGCACCTCCGTAGCCAGGTGGGCAGGAGCAGCAGTGTGTAGCACACGCTTCTTGATTAGACCGGAATTCGAGCCTGTGACCACCAAATACAGAGGATGTGGAAAGGTCAGAGAATGATCACTACATATCACTGGAGCAATATTTCCTTAGTTGCTAATGCTCCTAAAAACCAAATACCAAACATGTCTCATTAGTTCATCTGACATCCATTTAGGCCTAAACCTTGAACAATATTTCTTAGTTGGTATGTAAATCCTAGTAGATTCCAAGATAAATTCTTTGAATGCTTCCCATTTTGAATTTGCTGTTGGTAACATCATCAGTTGGTCCCACCATATAGAATTCAAATACTCTCTCAGACCACCATAGTCACCTTTACGAAAGCAAAAACCCTTCTCTTTACCTCTTTGAGTAAATCCCACTTCAGCACACTGTGATCATTGCCATCTAGTGGTTCCTTTATCTGCAGATTCTTAATGCACGAAGAATCGCCTGATAATCAGATCAAAAGTATTACTCCCTCTAGTTGCCTCCTGAACATGATGATGTAGAAAATAATCATCCAATAAATCCACAAAAGCCTTGCTAGTGTGCGAGTGACCAATCCACAAATTCCAGTCAATATCTGGGAAATTAAAATCCCCCATTATAAGACTCTCTGATTTACTGGCCCACTCTATTTCCTTTACAGTTTCTTATTATACTCATCAGAGTCATTAGGCCTATAACACACTCCTACTCTCAATTTTGATCTCCCAATGCTTATGTCACACAAAATTGACTCGACACTGCACTGTCTAGCGATGTTGACTGGCTTCACTTCCTTGGATTTTATGTGTTTCTTAACTAATAGCATAACCCCTCCTCCCTTCCTATCCTGTCTATCCTTCCTGTACACATTGTACTCCCCAAATTCCAGTCCTGCATTTCTTATATCTGTGTGACACCACGTCTCTGATATCCCAACAATATCTGCCTTTGATGTTTTGAGCAATACCTCAAATTCATCAAATTTATTTACCAAACTCCTAGCATTGGTGTATACCAGTGGCATAACTACCATGTAGGCAGGCAAGGCAATTGCCTCCGGTCCTGGCGTCTTTGGCTGTCTCCTCTTTTTGAAATTTTCATTAATTAAGTAGGGGCCCGCACATGTTCTTTGCCTCTGGACCCGAAAAAGGGTAGCTACGCTACTGGTTCATATGCAAGTATACATGCACCTGTTCCTATTCTTAGCTACCCTAACACAACCCATTTGTTTACTTGTACTACAATGACTCCCTGCAGTCTCTGAAATACCCTGCATCTTGTTTTCCCTTTCTGGGGCATACTTGTGCATCATTACTTTTGTTTTAGCCATATTCATCTTTAGTCCAAAATCCTTACTAACTCTGCATAACTAACTAAGATTTTCTTCTAATTCTTTGGGATCATGGCTTATGACCACAATGTCATCTGCAAATCGTAAATGGTTTAGATACTCTCCATTCACATTGACTCTTTTGTGCGACCAGTCTAATCTTCTGAAAACTTCCTTAAGGGCAGCTGTAAACAACTTCAGAGATATTGTGTCTCCTTGTCGAACTCCTTTCTCAATTTTAAATTTGCTACTGTCTTTGTCTAGTCTAATAAAGGAGATATTGTTCTCATATATTTTCTTCAAAATCATAATATATGGGGTATCTATGCCTTGTCTTTCCAGTGCCCGAAACATTGCCTTATGCTATATGGAGTCAAATGCCTTTTCGTAATCCACAAATGCCAGGCATAATGGTGTTTTATATTCATTTGCTTTCTCCATTAGCTGTGATATTACGTGAAGGTGATCCATCGTTAAGAATCCTGTCCTAAAGCCAGCTTGCTCCTTTGGTTTATTCTCATCAAGTATTCTTTCTAATCTGTTAGTAATGACCCTTGTAGGTGTGGGATAACAAGCTAATTGGTCTATAATTTCCAATTTCTGATTTATCTCCTTTCTTATGCAGTAAAATTATGATTTTTGCATTATTCCACTCTTTAGGCATCACACCTTTTCTAATGCATTTTGTGAAGAGTCTTGCTAGTTTTTGTGTCATGTCTCTTTCTCCCAATTTTAACAATTCTACAGTAACTTCATCTTCTCCCGAGGCTTTCTGATTCTTCATTTTCTTCAATGAATGTTCTACCTCATCAGGTATGTCATATGTGTTACTAATTTGCGATCCATCTTCCCCACTGCTGGCATCATTCCCTCGCGCCTTGTATAATTCTCTATAGTAGTCTTCTGCTATTTGAATTATGCCTTCTCTGCTATTTATAAGTACACCATCACTATTCTTCAGTTTCGGTATCATTTGTCTTTCTGTATTACTGCTCATGGCTGCTGATTTAAATCCTTTGTTTTCCCTTAATGCTTGTTCTACTTTTCTTGTGTTAAATCTTCTTATGTCCTCTCTGAGTCTCTTTCAAATGGCTTTGCATAACTCAGTATACTCAATTTTCTCTTTGTCAGTGTTTATCTTGCTCTTCATTTGTCGTCTTCGGTTTATCATGATAAGTGTTTCTTGACTGATTTTTTCTTCTTTGGATTTCTTTTGACCTATAGGTTTCTTGGGCTTTATCACTTTCAGACAGTTGTAATATTCCTTGTTGATATCTTGGTTCTGAGCAGTCTGCAGAAGCTCAAACTTGTTTTTAAGTTCCAGTACATACTGCTTTTTCTCCTCTTCTGTTATCTCAAAGACCTTCATATTATTTACTCTAGTCAGTATTTTCCTTTCTTTTCTTACATCTATATCAAGTGTGCATCTTACCATTCTGTGGTCACTTCCAACATTTACCTTGTTCAGGACGGTAACTTCATTCACAATATATCTTCTGTTAGTGAGGATGAAGTCGATTTCATTAGTTGTTAATCCATTTGGGCTCTTCCACATCTACTTTCTGTTCACCCTTTTCTTGAAAAAAAAGTGTTCATTACTGACAATCCTCGAGATTCTGCAAATTCAACAAGTCTTTCACCTCTTTCATTTCTTTCGCCAATTCCAAAATTTCCTATAGTTCCCCTTTCTGCACTGTTTTGTCTCTTCCAACCTTAGCATTGAAGTCCCCCATAACGATAGTGTGGTGGGTTTTCTGCTCATCTAGAAGACTCAATTTCTGTCTACATTTCTTCAACTTCTTCATCATCATGGCTCGACGTTGGTACATAAATCATTATAACCTTTAGCAGGGCTGGCAGAAGCGGGCCTGCATTGCAGGTTGGCACCACTACAAGGTGGGTGCTGTTTCGAAGTGTTAGTATGAAGTTTAGTATGTTTGGGGGTGCCCACCTTGCAATGCAGGGGCACCCATTTCAGCTTTGCAGGCGGGCGATGTCCAGCCTAGCACTGACATTGACCTTTAGCTTGTACCTCTCAGAAATCCTGAGTAGTAGCCTTGACACCCTTGGGGATATACTTTTGAATTCAAAAATGTTGTTTTTAATATCTTTATGGACCAGAAAGCTAACTCCAGCTTCACTCCTTTCACCGTTTCCATTGGTGTACAGCAGATTTCCACTTGATAAACTTATAAGTGATTCATTTCTTCTTGTTTCAGCCAAACCGATGATATTCCAATCACATTTTCTAATTCCTTTTCCAGCTCTAATATCCTGTCTTCATCAATGAGCGATCTTGGTTGTAACAGGCTAGGATCAGTTTCCGTGCATGGCAGCCTGGTCGTACCCAGAGATTCTTTGTTCCCTCTGCTTCCACTCTGATCCTCTCAATGCTGTAAGAGGAGGAGTGAAAGCTGCTGGGGACTGAGGGCCATTTTTGTGGGTACTTTGTCTAATTCTGCTAGCTTCTCATTTGTAAGGTTTGGTACTTGATTCAAGCAATTGTGCAATATCTCCATCATCAGCTTCGTAGAATCCCGCTTCTTCTGCAAGACTTGCAATTTCATTTTGTAACCAGGTCACACTGCATTCTTCATATTCACGAACAGCGTCAGGGTATATCTTTTTCCATGAGCTATTCATTAATCTACATGAAATTTCTTTCCAAGCTTCTCCAATCATTTTCATACTGTGCAGAATATTACAACTTTTCCAAAAATCATCCACATTATTTTCATTACTTGTATCGGTTTCAGAAATTAATTTTCTAAATATAAGTTAAGGTAATAAGCCTTCAAAAGAGCAGTAACTCCTTGGTCCATGGGTTGCATTACTGATGTCATTCGTGGCAGTAAAAATATAGCAAATAGCAAATGAAACAATGAAGGAATCCTATCTGCCTATCCTTGTGTATGTTAACAAGGAAAGAGCCGAAGTCATGTATACAATGGTGTTCCAATAAGTGGCTGTTTTTTTTTTATTTTTTTTTTATATATATTACTAAAGCCCGAAAATAGAGTGAAATAAATGTAGTAAAGTAACAAAAAGAAAAAAAAAAAGAAGAGTAGTTTTATAGGCCCTGAATAATCTAATAGCTTGAAAAGTGGAAAAATAGGAACTAGAAACCCAAATTTTGCATGCAAAAAAAGGAAACAAATGCAGTTTGATTTTACTTGGTAAAGCAGAATATTTCACATCCATATTTCAGTAGTTACCTTTTCAGTTTGAAAATGCATAAAGCAGATTTAGAATTATAATGACTTATTGTCCTGATCAGTTTCCTTTTTTTCCAAGAAATTCCACACACGAAAGGCACTAGAGCCAACAGTACTTAGTACTGTGCACAGGATGAAGGCTGAGAAGACTGAAGAATACTTGTTGATGATAAAACTGAATTATTATTATAATTCTTGGGGAAATACATGGGAAGGAATGTTGTTCCACAAAAGTAGAAGTCACAAATGAGAAAGAGAAAAAGTTGTTACTGTGAGGTTGGAGCTGGAGATTGGATGATGACTGTAACATACATTGAACTTGTTGGGAAAGCAGTAAATTAAAGATGCCCATGGAAGTATTTACAGAAAAGTATTTAAATGGAAGTATTTACAGCAATTACTGATGAGGAAGAATCCCATCCCCATTGAGCATGCGCAAACCATTCAAGGCTTTATACACCTCACTCAGATCACCTCACAGGTGCCTAGTCTCCAGACACTGTAATTTGCAAAACTTAAGCCTTTCTTCATAAGAGCAACCCTTTGTTCCATTCACTAATCTTGTTGCCTTTCTCTGTACTCGTTCCAACAGCTCTACATCCTTCTTAAAATGAGGCCTCCAGACCTGTACACAGTACTCAAGGTGTGGCTTGACCTTGAACCAGAAAGTCCTTATCCCTGCTAGAAAAATTCCTGTATATAATTGACAAGACACCATGAGCCACTCTTGCAGACCATCTGCACTGCTCAGAAAACTTCATATCTGCCTGCACAATTACCCCCAGGTCCTTTTCATTCTCTACCACTGTCAGTGTGGTACCACAGAGTTGATACGTTACTCTGGGATTACTGCTTTCCATATGTAGTGCTTTACATTTGTTAATGTTAAACTTCATTTGCCACCTCTCAGCCCATCTGCTCAACTTTTCTAGATCCTGTTCCAGCAGTGTACTGTCGTTAGTGCCATTAACAACCCTGCCAACCTTCGTATCGTCTGCAAACTTGGACATTACACCTGATATACCATCATCAATATCGTTTATAAATACAGAAAACAACAATGGACCCAACACTGAACCCTGAGGGACTCCACTAATAACATTAGTCCACGAAGAGCAGTGTCCATTGATTACCACTCTGTCTTCTCCCACTCAACCATCCCTTTATCCATAGCAGCAATTTGCCTCCAATGCCACACTGCTCCAATTTGGGCAGCAGTCTTCCATGTGCAACAGTATCAAAGGCTTTTCTAAGATCCAAATATATGATATCAAAGTTATTCTTTGCATCCAGTTCCTTTGTGACTACATCATAGTATCCAATCAAATTAGTCAGACAAGACTTCCCCTTAACAAACCCATGCTGTGTCAATTAACATTAAGGCACAAGGTATAATTTAACATTAAGGCACAAGTCATTGTCAGCTTCAATGTTATGAGCTCTGGCATTATCTACAATAAGAAGGACCTTGAACTCTATATTTGAATCCTCACAATACTTTTTTACTTCAGGTACAAAGATATGAATAAACAAATCGTGGAATATTTCTTTTGTAATCCACACTTTTCAATGGGACTTCCATATCACTGGAAGCAAACTTTTTGGTATGTTTTTAAAGCTCTTTAGTAAAGGCTTTAGTAGACAAGTAAAGGCTTTAGTTTTTTGTTGCCATTTGCATTTCCGCCAACAAGTAAAGTTATGCGATCTCTCGACGCCTTCAAAAAACCAGGTACTGCCTTTCCTTTGATTGATATGTACATTCTTGAGGCATTTGCTTCCAATTTAATCCGGTTTCATCAACATAAAAAATTGTTTAGGACTATATTGCCCCTCCTCAGTGAGTCTTTTAAATTCGAAAGGAAAAGATTCTGCAACTTTTGAATCTGCACTAGCAGCTTCTCCTTGAATTTTGACATTTTTGAAATCGATGAAACCAACCTTTAGAAGTTACAAATTTTTTAATTTTCGGATGCATTCTCTCCATTCTCTTTCTGTATATCCTCGTATAAGCTTAAGGCCTTTTCATGTATGAGCGCTAAGCTTACAGGGGTGTGTTGTTGATAAAGGGCTTCTATCCAGGTAGCTAGTCGTCTTTCCATAATCTCTAATACATTTCTCCTTTTTCTCATTAATTTAACCTCAGAATGCCGAATCATATTCTTTGCTCTGCTTTAGATATCTCCTTCATTATTTAGGATGGTGTGAATTGTTGTTTCTGGGATCTCAAGGGAATATTGATTGCTCGTTCTTCACTTCTTTTACGACGTATAACTTCTAATTTAACAACTAAACCATAACTTTTGCATTGTCTTTTTTTTCGTGATGTTTTATCTTCAGCAGTTCGCTTTGAACTCGTGTTTAATAAAAATAAGAAAACTAAGAATTCGCTTAACATAAAAATTATCAGAGGCAACTACTACAAGCAACAGTAAACGAGAAACCGACTGTAGGTAGAAGGAGTCGAGTCAACAGGACGCAAGTGCTTCAAATTTGAACATCTCTGCGATATTTTTTTAAAACACATTTCTGGAGGTCACCACCATAAAACAATAAAAACAATTTGCAGTTTTCAGTTTATTGGGCTTTTTTGTTTGTACAATTTGTTGTACAATGTATAAAAGGATAGAAAACTTGATCTTATTGCATTTGCGATAATACCGACAGCTGGAATTCGGTTTGTTTTTACATTATTATGGTGAAATGTGATTCCCCTTCACTGAAATCTTCAATCATATAAAAAAACATTAAATAAACTTTGTAAACTTTTTAACCCTCTGTATATCACTTGCGCATGTTGTATTAGTTCCAATTTGTGCATGCCATGTGCGTTACATAGATATTATTATATTTTTTTATGTTTTCGTATTTTTTTTAATGTATTTTTTGTAACCGCGTAACTGTGGAGACTCAGATAATGAACACTCTGATATCGGAGACCCCCTGTACATACAAAATAAACACAAAAATATAAAAACATACAAGATTATTTATGTCAAGAGCTTTTAAAGAAACGATGTGTGGATTATTGTTTTTGTTTACTCTAATCACAACATGCACTAAATAATTTGAAGCAGTTGCCAATCACTAAATAATTAGAAATAATCACTTAAAAAAAAAATCAACAAGCTTCTTTCTACATTAGTCAAAAATAACACTGACAACCATAAACATCAAGGAGGTAGAATACCACAACACTTACAATGCAAGACGTTTCTTTTCTGCCCCAAGATGCAGTTCTGTCTAAAATAAAAATTGTGCAATAGTTAAATATGAATTTTATATATAAAATTTCATATATTATGAATTTTTAGGTAGATACTAACTACAAATTCATAATAAATAACAATGATTTATTTTATTTATTTATCGCTTTTATTTCTGCTCCAGATTATTAAAATAAAACACTGCCTCACATCCAACTATATCCATGAATGAATGAAAAATTTTATTTATAGCAGTTATTTATTAATTTATAGAGACCAGATACAGATAAGTAAAATCAAACAGGGCACCAAACAGATATTCAAAGGACAAAAATTGAGTAAAGAAAAATTAATTAAGTAGGCTTTTAACCCATGACATAAAGTAGATATTTTTGCTCCCTGGCATCTTATTATTATTATTTTATTATTAGCTATATGGTGCAAGGAAGCCTGAGGCTTATGCTGCACCAGCCAAAAAAAAAAATTCCTGAGTTATCCTGAGAGAGAGAGAGAGAGAGTCAAATGTAGAAGCGAATCACCAAGAAAGAGAAGAATTATGACCCTGTGTTTGCCAAGCTCATACTTACCAGATGTGAGCTCCTGGGGTTACAAAAATTTAATGTCTTGTAATGCATAGTATACAAGTAAGGGGCTTAGAGGGGAACAGGTATCCTGTGTGTTATCAGACACTCAGCCTAAAACACTGATGGATCCAATATCTCTCTATTACAGAAGATTTAGGAGAAGTCCGGTTGGCCTGCCTCCCTAAAATCCACTCATGCACACCTTCTCGATGGTAAGCCCTGTTACGTCACTTAGGTGGCAACGAACTTGTAGAGTGGTTCTCTTCAAGACGCCTGGTCAGCGTGAAGAGGAAAAGACCAAACCCTCCAGCAATATGAAAGCACGACGAAACAAATGGCCCTCAGTCCCCAGCAGCTTTCACTCTCCCTCTTACGGCAGCGAGAGGATCGGAGTGGAAGCAGAAGGTGCTAAGAATCTCTGGGTACGACCAGGCTGCCATGCACGGAAACTGAACTTGGCCTGTTATAACGTAAGAACACTCATCGGTGAAGACAGGATATTAGAGCTGGAAAAGGAATTAGAAAATGTGAATTGGAATATCATCGGTTTGGCTAAAACAAGAAGAAGAAATGAATCACTTATAAGTTTATCAAGTGGAAATCTGCTGTACACCAATGGAAACAGTGAAAGGAGTGAAGGTGGAGTTGGGTTTCTGGTCCATAAAGATTAGAATCTTGAATTCCAAAATGTTGTTTTTAGAAAAACAACATTTTGGAATTCAAAAGTACATCACCAAGAGTGTCAAGACTAATACTCAAGATTTCTAAGAGATACAAGCTAAAGATTATAATGATTTATGCACCAACATCGAGTCATGATGATGAAGAGGTTGAAGAAATGTACACCGAAATTGAGTCTTCTAGATGAGCAGAAAACCCACTACACTATTATTATGGGAGACTTCAATGCTAAGGTTGGAAAAAGACAAAACAGCGCAGAAAGGGGAACTATAGGAAATTTTGGAATTGGTGAAAGAAATGAAAGAGGTGAAAGACTTGTGGAATTTGCAGAATCTCAAGGACTGTCAGTAATGAACACTTTTTTCAAGAAAAGGGTGAACAGAAAGTGGACATGGAAGAGTCCAAATGGATTAACTACTAATGAAATTGACTTCATCCTCACTAACAGAAGATATATTGTGAATGATGTTACCGTCCTGAATAAGGTAAATGTTGGAAGTGATCACAGAATGGTAAGATGTACACTTGATATAGATGTAGGAAAGGAAAGGAAAAAACTGACTCGAGTAAATAATACAAAGGTCTTTGAGATAACAGAAGAGGAGAAAAAGCAGTATGTACTGGAACTTAAGAACAAGTACGAGCTTCTGCAGACTGCTGAGGACCAAGATATCGACGAGGAATATTACAACTTTTTGAAAGTGATAAAGCCCAAGAAACCTATAGGGAAAAAGAAATCCAAAGAAGAAAAAATTAGTCAAGAAACACTTGTCATGATGAACCGAAGACGACAAATGAAAAGCAAGAAAAACACTGACAGGGAGAAAATTGAGTATACTGAGTTATGCAAAGCCATTAGAAAGAGACTCAGAGAGGACATAAGAAGATTTAACACAAGAAAAGTAGAACAAGCATTAAGGGAAAACAAAGGATTTAAATCAGCAGCCATGAGCAGTAATACAGAAAGACAAATGATACTGAAACTGAAGAATAGCGATGGTGTACTTATAAACAGCAGAGAAGGCATAATTCAAATAGCAGAAGACTACTATAGAGAATTATACAAGCAGCAGGGGAATGATGCCTGCAGTGGGGAAGATGGATTGCAAAGTAGCAACACATACGACATACCCAATATTCTTCCTGATGAGGTAGAACATGCATTGAAGAAAATGATGAATCAGAAAGCCCCGGGGGAAGATGAAGTTACTGTAGAGTTGTTAAAATTGGGAGGAAGAGACATAACACAAAAACTGGCAAGGCTCTTCACAAAGTGCATTAGAAAAGGTGTGACGCCTAAGCAGTGGAATAATGCAATCATAGTTTTGCTGCATAAGAAAGGAGATAAATCAGAAATTGGAAATTATAGACCAATTAGCTTGTTATCCCACATCTACAAGTTGTTCACAAGGGTCATTACTAACAGATTAGAAAGAATACTTGATGAGAATTAACCGAAAGAGCAAGCTGGCTTTAGGACAGGATTCTCAACTATGGATCACCTTCATGTAATATCACAGCTAATGGAGAAAGCAAATGAATATAAAACACCATTATGCCTGGCATTTGTGGATTATGAAAAGGCATTTGACTCCATACAGCATAAGGCAATGTTTCGGGCACTGGAAAGACAAGGCATTGATACCCCATATATTATGATTTTGAAGAAAATATATGAGAGTGCTACCTCCTTTATTAGACTAGACAAAGACAGTAGGAAATTTAAAATTGAGAAAGGAGTTCGACAAGGAGACACAATATCTCCAAAGCTGTTTACTGCTGCCCTTGAGGAAGCTTTCAGAAAATTAGACTGGTCGCAGAAAGGAGTCAATGTGAACGGAGAGTACCTAAACCATTTACGATTTGCAGATGACATTGTGGTCATAAGCCATGATCCCAAAGAATTAGAGGAAAATCTTAATCAGTTATGCACAGTTAGTAAGGATTTTGGACTAAAGATGAATATGGCTAAAACAAAAGTAATGATGAACAAGTATGCCACAGAAAGGGAAATAATGATTGAAGGAGCAGTAATTGAAAAGGTGGAGTCATATACTTATCTGGGACAAGTTATTATCTGTAATAATGATAAATGGCTGGAAGTCAAGAGAAGAATAAATTTTGGATGGATGGCATTCAGGAAATATAGTCACATACTGAAGAGCAATATCCCAGTTTGTCTGAAACGTAAAATAATGAACCAATGTATACTCCCCACCATGACTTATGGAAGTGAAACTTGGGCACTCACCAAAAGAATGGAAGAGAAGCTGAGAACTGCACAGCGAAGAATGGAACGAATCATATTGGGAATCAGACTGTTAGATAAGAAGAGAAACACATGGATTAGGCAACAAACTCAAGTAAAGGACATTCTTATCAAAACTAAAGAACTAAAATGGTCTTGGGCAGGACACATAGCTCGAAGACATGATGACAGATGGACTAAGAAAATAACAGAATGGTATCCAAGAGGAGCTAGAAGAAAACCTGGAAGACAAAGGCGGAGATGGATAGATGAAATTCGTGAGTTGGTGGGTAGTAAATGGATGTCCAGTGCTCAAAACAGAAGGAACTGGAAAGTTGCTGGAGAGGCCTTCATCCTGCGAAGGATGAAGGATGAAGTGGATTGAAAATGGCTGATGATGATGATGATGAATGCATAGTATGATGCAGTTGGAGGAATTTGTTGGTGGCCACAATAGCTCCTCAGGGAACTATGTGACTGGAAGAAGAAGCAAATGCATAGTACAGTCAAAGCTCTATATAACATCCCCCCCAGGAGAATGACGAAAACAGTCATTATATCAGAAGAACATTAAATCGATTGTTCATAAAATCAGCAACAAAACAGGTAAAAGCTTAATTAATGTAATTCTACTAATACAATATAGTGTAATCTTATTTATAATATGTACTACAGTATTAAACAAGAAAATTATGATTGTCAATTTTGCATTGATTGTAGATTGTAATAAGGTTACAATTAAATTGTAAATTTCACTACATAGGGTGCATGCCTATCAAGACTTAACAATAGAATTGTTTCATACTTTAAAATAATCTGTTCATATAATGTCATGCTGTTTCAATGGTAGAGCATGTTTTAAAAGAGAATTATGAAGGTGTGCAATAGCAGTCATTTCACTTTTGCAGTTAGGCTGTGCTTGAAAAAAAATTGGCCCACAAGTTCTAATCCTTGATGAGCATCTTTCACTGAAACTTCTTGTTCAACCACAAGAGATTTCTCATCTTCATCACTACAAATTTCAAAAGATTCCATTATGTCTGCAATGAGTTCCTCTCCATTCATGTATATCCTGAAATATTCAATGTCCGTATCCACTTCTGCGTAATCTTTGAAGCTTAAGTTTTACTATAAGTTTAGGTGATGACGCACAACATTCTCAAATATTTCTTCCCTATTATCGGACTGCTCTTCGCAAAAGAAGCATGCGAAGCTTCACACATTGCATCATTCAAGGCGGTAAATCCAGCATGTTTGAAGCAGTTGCCGATCACTTTTTCATCCCATGCTGAAACACATAAATACATTGCCTGCAGAATGTCTATTCCACATTGAATTTTGTTTCCAGGACAGCACAATTTTGTTTAATGGCATTTTTCGGTAGTTTTTCTTAAAACACTGGATTCACTATGATCAAGTAGCTGTAGAACTGACGTCATATTTGGTGGTAGATACTTGATAGTGATTACACGTAGGTCGTTTACTTGACAATGAGGGGTGCAGTTAGCCACTAACAGTAAAATTTTTCTATTCTCATTTATCCTGCAATCTAAGTCTCTGATCCAATCTTTGTAGGCTTGTGATGTCATCCATGCCTTTTGGTTTGCTCAATACATAGTTGGTAATGTCTTCAAACCTTTAATGCATCAAGGATTCTGGACTTTCCCAATGATTAAAAGAGGAAGCTTCTCTGTGCCAGACATGTTTGCTGTGGAGAACATTAATCCATTGTTTGGCCTTTTTTTCTGCCACTGTAAATCTCACCTTTAAATGTAAGTATTTTATCCGGTAGCAATTTAAAAATAAGAATCCAGTATCATCAGCATTGAAGATGTCACTGTGGTCGTATGTCAGCAAAACATTTTTTAAACAATTTTATTTCCATTTCTTTGTAGGGTCAATGTGCACAGCTGCACTTTCACCACACACTTTTTTGAAAGACAGGCAATAAAAAGTTTTAAATTTTTGGAACTATCTATCTGAACTTTTATATTCTTCAATATCCATTTGACGTGCAAACAATCCAGCCTTAGCTTTTAAAGAATTACCAGGCATGGGAACATTTTTTGTGTGCATCATCATTAGTCATTCCAAAAGTACCTTTTCAAGATCCGAACACTTCGCTTTACATGCTCAAATCCTATCAGTGCAGCAGATTTATCTAAGCTTTCAATCTTTTTATACTCTTTCTGAATAGCAAACAGAGTACTCTTAGGAATGCTAAACTGTTTGACGATGTCAATCTTAGAATGCACACCATTATCTACAGCTTGCAAAATCCTACTTTTACCTGTAATTGACAAAACTATCCACTTTCTTGGAGCCATACCAATAAACATACACTCTAACTAATGAAATTAACTTCTAGCTGATGTTCATTTCACTACTGCACTGTGAGAAAAGAGCAGGGGAAATCTTAACAAATGATTTCTCATGGTCAAGTTGCAAACTCGTCAATTACTTCAATATATTTGAAGCATTCTGTTATTTTTAAACACGAATATTGTAATAAAAAAGTAAAAATTCAGATTAAGAGTAGAAATTTATGGTCGTTATAGAGAAATCCTTTTATTTTCAATGTTGTTATACTGAACGTGGATTAATGAGAAACTGGCCAGGACCAACCACATAGGATGTTAAAAAGAGGATCGCTATATTTAAATAAAAATGAAATTATTGTATAACTAGTTAAAGAATAAAGGGAAAAATTTCAAAAAGCGGAGACCATCAGATGACATGCTAACAGTGGTAGTTAGAGCATGCTGCACACCATTGTTGACAAACAGCAGGGGGGGGGAACCACCATCGATATCACTTTTCCATTGCCTCCAACAGTTTTTGTCCAATTCATCCTTTAATTTATACGAACTACCCACTTCTACGACACAAGATAGAAGTTTGTTCAAACAAATAACTACCTGTTGGCTAAAGGCAAATTTCCACACATCTATCCTACAACCATCTGAATGAGAGAAAGGATTCTGTTAGCACTGCCTCACTTAATTCATTAAAAGCCTTAATTACCTCAATCGACCACAAAGTTGCCTAGTCTAAGGTGCCCTTTTCAATTTATGGTGCTGAAGTCTTTTCTGGAAAGATTACCCTTTTTTTTTCCTCTCAATAATCATGTTGCTCTTTTCTGCACCTGTTCCAACAGATCCACATATTTCTGCAAATGAGGCTTCCAGACCTGTATGTAATTCATAGCATGTAGTCTAAATATTGCCTCATACAAAGTGTGCCTGAAAAGTTTGAAGACTACATTCATAAAAAAAATCAAAATCTCAAGGAAAAAAATTTATTACCAATTAATCTTCAAAATACATCCCTAGTAACTTTATACACCTCTTTGCATGGTCATACAATTTCTGGATGGCTCTGTAGAGCTAATCTTGTGGAACCCTGTTTAACTCTCTCATTACGCTGGTTTAGATCTCTGAAACACTGGCAAAATGGTGCCCCTTCATGTGAGATTTCACTTTGAGAAACAGAAAATCAGCAGGTGCAAAATCTGACGAGTACAGGGGATGGCAAGGCACTGTAAAGCCCTTTCATGCAAGAAAAGAATGCATTTTCACACAAAGTGATTATCACTTTGTGTGAAAATGCATTGTCATGAACAAGAACCACACACCTGACTCAGCTGCATCTGTCCTAACATGTAAAATTCTTTTCAACAGTCAATCACTCCTCTGTAAAATTCAGAGTCCACTGTCTGTTCTTCCAGTACAAATTCTTTATACACAACTCCTTGCCATTCAAAAAAACACCAACATCATTTTGGTTTGAGACTTTTGGAACTGGAGTTTCTTCAGCCCATGTAGCTGATCGTCTTTTTGTTTCTGTTTCGTATGCAAGACAACAAGATTCATCACCAGTAATGATTTTTTTAAAAAAAAAGTCTGGCTCACTGCCGTCAACCCTCGTCTGTGCACAGTGGGTAGCACAGTGGTATCGTCACCGTCCTCCCCACACTGGGTGGAAAAGGCCCAGGTTCGAATCCCATCAATGATGCGAAAAACTTTAATGGGCTTTATTATTCACTTCGTTGCTGAGTTAGTTGGTCTCAGGCATAGATAGCAAGGTTTTCCCCCCAGAAACTGGGGTTTTTCGTCTAGCAAAACAGACAAATCAACCATAGAACACATGCAGTTAACAGACATAAGACATACAGCAGGGCAGATGAATTTAATTATTCGGGTGGCCTTAAAAAAAAAAATAGTTTGTTTGTTTGCCATCAACCCGAGAATATGGGACTACCTGGCTTCCAGAGGTAGTGGTGGGAAATGTGGGGTCCCACTAGGGGCCCTGCAGCAGAAAGTAAGATGGACAACATAACCCAACACACAACTCACACTTCTGGCTTTTACAGAGTTCTGTTTGTTTTATCGCACAACAAAACAAAGGCGCAGTTGTGGGAAACCATCGGTGGCAACCCAACCCAAACACTATGGGCATCTTAATCAAATCTTGACATGCAGCAATTCATTCCTCCTCCAGTTCTGCTATCAATGTGTGCAGTACAAAGTGTGAGAATACTTTCCTTCTTTTCAAATCTTCAACAACAATTAAATGCACAATATCGTTGCTGATGTGAAGCAGGTCTGCTATCATTTGGAGAGACAAGCAATGATCTTCCATTAACAGCTGCTAAACTTTTTCAATGATCAAGTTCATACAAGACTGGGATAGGCGACCACGCCGCACATCATCTCCCGAACATCTTTCCTCCCTTCATGAGAACCACCCATAACAGCAAAAAATGTTCGATCATGATAGTGCTTGGTGTCCATAAGCTGCATCCACCATTGCAACTGTTTCAGTTGCACTTTTCCGGCTTTAAAACAAAATTTTATCACCACTCTTTGCTTGGTCCTTCAATCCATGATAATGTGATTTTACTGTGCCAAGTTAAACATGACTTTCCAGTAAAACAGACACACTTAGTGCACACTGATGAAACTTGTCCCAGAGTCTGTTCAGACTTAATAGTGAATAGTTTCAACAGTGGCCAATGTATGGTTCCAGTAGCATTGTTTAAAAAAAATTAGTCACAAAACTTTTCAGACACACCTTGTACAACACAGTATTGTTCCAGTAGTAATGTTTTAAAAAAAATCAGTTCTAAAACTTTTCAAGCACACTATGTACAACACAATCACTTCCTTATTCCTACTGGCAAAATTACTGTATATTATTGACAAAACCCCATGAGCTGTCCTGGCAAGCTGTCTGCATTACTTAAGAACTTCATATCTGATTGCACAATTATCATTTGTGCAGTCAGATATAACCTAGTGTTTTTCTTTCTCCATTACCCTGACTGTGGTATAAGTTGGCACATTAATCTGAAATTACTGCTTCCCTTATGAAGTATCTTGCATTTTTTAATGTTCAAATTCAATTACTACTTCTCAGCACATCTGCTTAATTTTTCTAGATCTTGTTGAAATAGCATACCCTGATTACTGTCAATAAATACCCTGCCAAACTTCATATCATCTGCAAAATTAAACCTTAAGCCTGATATGCCTTCACCAATATCATTAATAAATACTGAAAACAACAACAGGTTCAGCACTGAACCCTGAGAAACTCTACTAATAACTCCACTAATTAGTTCAAGAAGAGATGACATTAAGAGTAGGAGATCTGCAGACTTACTTAACAAGTGTGGGTCAATGTTGAAAAAAATCATGCACGACAGGAGGAGTATGTGATGAGAACCTTCCCAATTCATTCGGCCCTAGAGAAATTGTGCAAGGCTTGTGGGGTAGAATTTTTCTCAGCACGGTTTGTGCTTGTTAACAGGACAAACTGCTTCAACAGAGTTGGGATACACTTAAATAGAAAGGGTGCAAGAATATTTGCTGATGCTATCAAGGCAGTATTAGGTGGGTCAGAAAATTGCTAGCTTGGGGAGAGATTCACAGACTAATAGATTAACAGTAGCTGCAGGCAAAGGTAAAAGTGATCCTTGCACTGCTTCTATGGGAATGAGAAGCAGCCTGGAAAGCAAGGTGCTGGGAATTTCTAGGACTGTTGGGAGTCATTAAGGAACAAGTAAATAGATGGACCATGTTAGGGTAACTAAGAGTAAGAACAGGTGCATGCATACTTGTATGTACACCAATGCTAGGAGTACAGTTGATGAATTTGAAGTGTTGGTCAAAACATCAAAGGCAGATATTGTTGGGATATCAAAGACGTAGTGTCACACAGATTTAAGGAATGCAGAATTAGAATTTGGAAAGTACAATGTGTGCAGAAAGGACATACAGGTTAGGAAGGGAGGAGGGGATATGCCATTAGTTAAGAAACACAAAATCTAAAGAAGTGCATCCAATTGACATTGGTGAACAATGCAATGTTGAGTCAGTGTGGTATGACATAACATTGGGAAAGGGAAAACGAGAGTAGGTGTGTGTTATAGGCCTAATGAATCTTATGAGATTAATGAGCAATTGTGCAGAAAAATAGAGTGGGCTAGTAAATCAGAATCTTATAATGGGGTATTTTCACTTCCCAGATATTGACTGGAACTTGTGAATTGATCACTCGCACATCAGCAAGATTTATGTGGATGCCTGTTTTCTACAGCAGCATATTAGAAAGAAACAAGAGGGAGTAATACTCTTGATCTGATTATTAGCAGTGACTATTCATGCATTAAAAATCTACAACTAAATGAACCACTAGGTTGCAGTGATCACAGAGTATCGATGTGGGATTTACTCAAGGATGTAACTACCATCAGGATTATTTGTTATTTTTTATTTGGTTTTTAGGAGCATTAGCAACTAAGGCCATATTGCTCCGTGAATATGCGGTGATCATTCCTGACCTTTCCGCATCCTCCGTATTTGGTGGTGACGGGCTCGAACCCTGGTCTAATCAAGAAGCGTGTGCTATGCACTGCTGCTCCTTCCCACCTGGCTAAGAAGGTGCCACCATCAGGGAAAAGATTAACTAGGAGAGAGGACTAAAGGATTAACTAAGGAGTAACTACAATAAGGGAGATAAAGGGAAGGATTTTTTTCTTTCATAGAGATGACTAAAGTGGTATCAGACAGTTTTTAAATTCTATACAGTGGGACTGTCTGATAATGTTTCCAATAGCAATAAAGGGAAGCATTCAAGGAATTAATCTTGAAAGCCACTGACCTTTCATACCAACTAAGAAATACTGTTCAAACTATAGATCTACCTAAATGGATTTCAGATGAACTAATAAGACTTGTGGCAGGGAAGAAAAATGCATGTAATGCATTTAAATTATCAGGTGACACAGAAGCCTATGGTAGATATAAACTAGTCTGTAATCAAGTCACAAAGGAGGTTTGACAAGCAAAGGCAGATTACAAGAAATCTTGGCAAAGAATGCAAAGAAAAACAGCAAAGACTTCTTTATTTATGTAAACTCTAGATGCTAGGGAATGAATTAGATTATTCTACTTGATATCGATGGTTATACTGTTGATGATCCTGCTCAGGTAGCTAACAAACTGAAGGAGTATTTTGCATATACGTTCACACATGAGGAATTCAGTAGGGAAATGGAGGCTAGAAGTTTATCAAACTCTAACAGAGAGATAAAAGGATTTTGTAATAACTAAGAGCAAAGTGAAAGAGAAATTATTGAAGTTAAACATAAGAAAGGCACATGGGGTGGATGGTATCTATCCAGTTATATTAAAGGAAGCAGCAAAGGAAGTATGCAAACCCTTAGCAATAATTATGAGAGCATCCTTGGACTGAGGGAAAGTTCCCCACTGACTGAAGATGTACAAATGTATCCACACTTTACAAAGGAGGATAAAAGAGGGACAAGAGTAATTACAGACCTGTTAGTTTAACTTCTGTTTTTTTTTTTGGGGGGGGGGGGAATAATATAGTGATTGGTTAAAGAAGCATTGCAGAATCATCCAGACAAGACTGCAGTAATAATTCAGACACAGCATGGGCTTGTTAAGGGGAAGTCTTGTCTGACCACTATGACTGTAAACTATAATGTGGTCACAAAGGAACTGGACGCAAAAAATAATTTTTATATCATATACTTGGATTTCAGGAAGGCTTTTGATACTGTTGCACATGGAACACTACTGTACAAATTGGAGTAGTATGGCATTAAGGACATGTTGCTACTATGGATAAAGGGATGGCTGAGTGGGAGAAGGCATAGTGTGGTAATCAATGGACACTACTCTTTGTGGACTAATGTTATTAGTGGATTCTTCTAGGGTTCAGCATTGGGCCCATTGTTGTTTTGTATATTAATCAATGATATTGATGAAGGTATACCAGGCTTAGTGTCAAAGTTTGCAGATGCTCGAAAGGTTGGCAGGGTTGTTAATACAAGTAATGACAGTACACTACTACAACAGGATATAGAAAAGTTGGGCAACTGAGATGAGAAGAGAACGTAAATCGTAAAAGACCTGGAGGTAATTGTCCAGTCAGATATGAAGTTTTATGAGCAGTGCAGACAGCTGCCAAAGCAGGTCATGGGGTCTTGTCAATGATACACAGGAATTCTGCTAGCAGAAATAAGGAGGTGATTATATCTTTGTGTAAGGCAATGGTCAGGCCACATCTTGAGTACTGCATACAGGTCTGGAGGCCTCATTTTAGGAAGGATGTAGAGCTGCTGGGACAAGTACAGAAGTACAGAGAAGGGCAACAAGATTGGTGAGGGGAACAAAGGGTTGCTTTTACCAAGAAAGGCTTAAATTCTGCAAATTGCAGCATCTGAAGACTAGACACTTGCAAGGTGATCTGATTAAGATATATAAGGCCTTGAATGGTTTGAGCAGGTGCAATGCTGATGGGATTCTCCCTCTTGCTCAGATTACGCACCTGAGGGGGCATAAATTCAAATTTAGGAAATACAGTTGTCAAATGATGTGCAGAAATTTGCCTTTAGCCAACAGGTGATCAATTGCTGGAACAAACTTCCATCTGTCGTTGTGGAAGTTGATAGCTTAAATGAATTGAAGGAAGAACTGGACAAACTTTTGGAGCCAATTGATGGGTGAAATGTTTTTTTTTTTTTTGGCTGATGCTATATAAGCTTGCTTTCTTGAATCATATGCCTCTAATGCTAAAGAGTGCCCATTGATAACCACTCTCTGTCTTTTCCCACTTTGTATATGCAACAGTTTTCACTGTCAGTTTGGCGCACAATAGCCTTAGATGCTGATGCACCATAAAAATCCTAATAACCAACCAACCAATCACTGTCAGTAACAATGAGGATCACTAGCGGGCCTTGAAATTCCCGATACCTTGTTTTACAAGTTTCTGCATGTTCCAATAGAAACAGTGCAAGTATCACTTACACCTCTGCCTGTTACTGATTGATTCCAAGAAACAAGTCTGTTTTCGTTGCCATTACTTCAAACACTACTGTGTGCACTAGTACTTACAACTTGGAGGTGCTTGCTCATCTAAGACAGTCATGACTTTGACCTATATGCAGTGGTGTCACAAAAATTGTTATTAATTAAATAGTGCAATAGCATCTAATGATATACTGAACTTGGTATAATAGCTGCATAGGCATATGTCCTCAGGCCAATTTTCACATTGTATAGACTGTATAGACTGAAAAAAAAAACAGGAAATAACTCATAAACCCCACTTCCTCTGCTTCACATCGGCAACCTAGCTTGCCAATTGCAGAAGGCTTTAAGAATTATCTAGTATTCAAGATTCAAACTGAGACCTATCTGAATCGGTGATAATTGGAAAAACCACTACACTGTCACAGAGGGAACCCATCTAGACGGGAGGAATTAGACTAGACTAGACTTGACTATTCACACTATAGTGGAGTTGGCTGATCTCAGGAGAAAGTGCACAATTTTTTCCTGAAGAAAAATTCAGTTTTTCACCCCAAAAACAGGCACACAGATAACACAATACATGTAATTTATAATATGCTAGCACCTCATTTTGATATTCCACCAAGTGTATTTTAAATATGCTTGGCAGAAAATGAAACAGTGAACTTGTATTATTTATTAATTAGAAAACTTAAATGAATATTTAATCTAAATTTCACTGTTACAATACTGTAAAATGATCTCTTGTTAACTCTGAGACAGTCAGGATCAATGAAACCCCATACAATATTTTAACAGCTATTTTTATATATATTTCCTTTGATTTCTCTATTGAAAATCTCAGAAATCTGTGGTAATAATTACACAATTAGGAAAAATTCAGGAATTAAGTTAAACCTAATTATATGTACATGCTGAGTGGCATCTCTCATTTACAATTAATGATAGCAAGCTGGCTTTACTGATGCACTCTTTCCTCCAGTTGGTTATGCTCTCTGGCTTCATGACATCGAAATATCATCTGCTGGGCTTGAAAAAAGTACTCATCTGCTCGTCTGTGACGAGTGAAAATCTTTAGTTGGTAAGTAAAATCAGAAGAGGAATTTTGGTTTAATCGCCAGTTTTACTTACGTAATGCCAATTTTATGGCATTTATTTATGTCATAAATATTTTTTTGTATTTTTACTTTACTTATTACACCTATTGGGAACGTCTGGTCATTACAAATGCCTGTTTTATCGATTATCTTACTGATTTTATCCTGATGGAATATGATAATAAAAGGATATGATATGCCTGCATCATTTTATAGTTAGTGCTTAGGTGTGCAGCAAAGTAGCCAGTCAATCTCAATATGATAACCTAAAATAAATGCATAGCAGACAGTGGCAACTGACTTATTTCATAACAAGACAATATCCACAATGAATTGCCTTATTTCATAACAAGTTTAGAGCGGTAAGTGCCTTATTTTGTCACAAGTTTAAAGAGTAATTGCCTTATTTTGCAACAAGTTTAAATATCCACTGTTAATAGTTTAAATCCTGCATATTTCACCAATGTTGATATATGCAGAACATTTTTTTTTTTTTACTTTCTGAAAAAATATCATTTCTTTATATCGGTTCTAAAAAGAACACAACTTGGCCTAACTGATTTTTGATTGTTTTCCCAGTTGCCACCACATCATATAACATTACAAGACCTGTTCTCCTGCCAATGAATTGGAGCTAAAGTGAATCCAAATTTTTATGGGCCATTTTTCACAATGTGGCTGAGTTAGTTAGTCAATCTCAGGCAAGTGTAGCATGGTTTTTCCTCCCAGAAACTCAGGTTTTTCGTTCAGCAAACAGAAACTCTATCACAGAACACACGTAACTTACAGACTATATATGGAGCAATGTGATCTTAGTCACTAATGATCTTAAAACCCTAATACAACAACAATAAGAACATTCAGAAAATAATGCAACTGCAAAGTGTGTTAAAAAGATAAAAGAGAAAATATTTGCTTATTGGGAAATATGTTTTAACATATCACAATACATTGCCAGAAACGAGCCATTCACTGTCAAATTAGCAAACAAACTGAACATTGAGGTTTTGGATCCACACAACAATCAATGTAAAGAATTTATACACCGCATATGTAAAGGAAAGTATTGCTGCCAATATCAGAGCATCAGAATTAGTTTCCAATTTATTAGATGGCTCAATTGATAGGTAAGAAACAGAAGAATGAATAATTTATGTAAGATACATAAATGATGCATAGCGGCTTCCATAGCTGAGTGATCAGGAACGGGGGTGCAATAGCACATGCTCTTTGAGTAGACCGCGGTAAAAGTCCAAATGCTAAATACGGTCAATCTGCATTGGACCATCCATTTCTCTCAACATGACTTGTTGAGAAGGCCTCCATCCTACAGTGGGTTGACAATAGCTGCAGATTTATTTTAAATAAATGATGGCAGTATCAGAGAGTCACTCCTGACTGTTGCTCCCTTGAAAAATACACTGCTTGACAAAATTAACAGAACACATAGAAAACATTGTGTAACTAGTGTAGCTACACAGTGAAACAAAATTTGATATGGTAGTGTACCGTAGAAAAACGATGAAGTGAGGAGATAATGAGAAACTTCGGACTGGTACTTCTGCGCAGTTACAGTACCAAAAACATGAAGAGGGGTGCGGCTGGTAATCATTATTCTGCCCAACACGAGAACCTGCCTCCACTGTAAGTGTTCCTTCCTCTGATGTTGGAGGGATGATAATGCCTTCCTCTTTGTCTCCAGATGAAATAACATCTAGAATCTGTTTGTAGGCTAAAACTGGATTCATCAGAGAACAGAACCATACCCCAAGTCACATGTTCATGACACCAGTTTAGATGAGCTCTACAGTGGTTTGGGGTTAATGGGATATGAACCACAGGCTTCCTTGCATAGAGTCCACTTGAATTGAGCCCTCTTAGCACAGTTCAGCTGGAAACATTTTCACCTGTGGCTGCAGCAACCTGAAGAGACAGTTGATGACAGGACATCACAGGGTTTCGTCTTGCTGTTAGAGCCAGACATTTCTGGCTCTAACAGCAAGACGGGCAACCTTGGCCAGCTCTCGTAATGGTTCCTGTCTCCTGAACTGCTTCTGTAGTGCCGAGATGACACTGTGCACAACACATAAGCCAATCTACCTCTTCTGCCTGCAACTGCCCTGCTTCAAGCCATCCAACAGCCTGCCATCTCAAAGAATCATCTAAACAATATTGACTTACCATTCTAGTACTGGAGATGCTACTATCCCGCTGAGCAAGCGAAAAATGGGAAATGAAGTGATGTGGTTACAACCAGTATTTTTATAGGCATGAATAAATTGCAAAATGTGTGGCTCTGTAGGGTGTCACATCGATTTCTAATGGATACTCAGAATTTGCATGCTAGGATGCCTATTATATCAAATCACCTTCAGCAACACTGTTCACAAAATATATTCATGAAAAATATTTTGTTCTGTAAATTTTGTTGAGCAGTGTAGTAGTGCTTTAAGCTACCTAGACAGCACTGACAAAGAACTAAAGAAGGTACACGTGGATTGGAGAAAGGAAAAATGTCTTGTTGGACTAGCAATAGATAGAGCACCTTCTATGGTTGGAGGTGTTAGTGGTTTGGTAAGGAAAATCACAGATTGTGTAGAGCAACAGTTCCCAACCGGTGGTTCGTGAACACATGGGGGTTCGCGAAAGTGTTCCAGCAGGTTCGCACTAAAAATTCTTTAATGCCGTCTGCTTAGATTTACATAGGTATATTATTGTAAACTACAAAATATAACTGATAATAAACAATAAAGTAAAATAAAATTAAACGAAAAGTAAAGAATTGCCAAAGAAAGAAATCACATTTCTTTCTTTTATACTTATTCTCCCACAATTATTTATAATTATTTTACTATCTTTCAGTATATCACGTTAAATAAATATGTTTTCCATACTAAACTTTTTATCATTCTCAAGGATCATTGTTATGTATAGGTACTTTTTTTTTAAAACCTATAGTACTTAGTACCATGCATGGGTTGAAGGTCGAAAAGTTAAAAGAAGATACTTGTTGACATTAAACTTGAACTTCTGTGGATTGTAATTTTCAGGAAATACTTATGAAGGAAGGTTGTTCCAGAAAACAGAGGTTGAATGAATAAATGAGAAAGAAGAAAAGTTGGTTCTGTGATTTTGAACTTGGACAGTAAAAGGATGTTGACTGGTTGAGGCATGTGTTCTGACTGCTTTGAAAGAGAGAGTGGGAATTATAGAAGACAATTCAGAAGAACAGTGCCCACTCAAGTGTCTACAGAAAAGGCATGCAACAGAAAGTCTATGAGCCAGAGAGTGGAGAGACTTTGTTAGAGATGAGACATTAACTTAATTGCCCTCTTTAGAATGGAGCCTAGAAGCCTGAGAGAGAGATTTTGGGGGCACCGCCGCCAAAACCTCTCTCTCAGGCTTCTAGGTTCCAAAACAACAACTGTTTGGAAATAAAGTAATGCCGAGAGTGAAAGAGATAACCCAGTTTTTTTGATGCAGAAGAAGCAATATTTGTAATGTGCTTATGCCAAGAGGTGATCAGGGTGATTCCCAATAGAGATATATGGTCTTGCCTAGAAATCGAAGCATCATCGAAGATACGCATAGGGGCAGAAGAATTCTTTCTGTGAGATATAAAACAGGACTTGGATTTGATTTTGATTTTACTGGCGCAAAAACGAATGCGGTTATACTGTGCCAAGAAAAAGACAGGACTGAATTTAGAAGGATTGAAATCAACTAAGTTGGCTTTGCCTCACTGGAGAATTACTTGGTGATCGGTATTTAAGGATTTGGCAGTGGATACTCGAGAAGTTGAAGTGTTTGAGCAGGGCAAGGTTTCTAAAACTAGAAGGTGGAATGCAATGCGCTATTGTCTGCAAAACTATGGATAGGATTTCCGGTAAATGGAAGAAGGTCATTAACATACAAGAGGAAAAGAGTGGGGGAAAGAACTTAACCTTAGGGGACACCAGCATTAGTGGAGAAGTCAGAAGACAGGGAGCCATCTACCATCACCCTCAGTGAGCGGTCAGAGAGAAAACTGGATAACTAATTACAAAAAACAGTTAGCAAACCATAAGATGGAAACTTGTTTAGAAGACCTTTATGCCAAACACGATCAAAAGCCTTTGAAATGTCAAGAGCAATGGCTTGAGTTTCACCAAACTTTTCCATTGAATTTGTCCATTATGTTACCCATAATGAGTAACATAAGCCAGAACATCATCAGTGGAACGACACTGAGGGAATTTATACTGGGGATCGTTGATTAGATGAAAGATTTCCAGACAGTTTAAGATTTGGTGGTTAATTGATTTCTCCATTACTTTGGAAAGAGTAGAAGTAATCGCAAGGGACGATAATTGGATGGAAGGGATTTAACACCCTTTTTAGGAACTGGCTGGATATGAGCAAATTTCCAAGCAGAAGAAAAAACACCTTTGGAATAAGAAAGTGAAAAAAGACGACACAAAACAGGAGTAAGTTCAGGTGCACAGGTTTTGAGAACAAGTGGAGAAACACCATCAGGACCTGGAGCTTTCTTAGCATTAGATTCATCAAAATAACCCCTGGGGATCACATCTGGTGAGTATGGGCTTGGCACACCCAGGATCCTGAGCTGGATAACATCGTTCTTCTTTTTCTTGGTGATTCCCTTCTACTTTTGACTCTCTCTCTCTCTCTCTCAAAAAAAAAAAAAAAAAAAAAATTTTTTGAATTACCCTGAGGTAATTCAAAAAAAATTTTTTTTTTTTGGCTAGTGCAGTATAAGCCTCAGGCTTCCTTGCATTATATGGCTAATAATAATAATAAAAAAAATTTAAAAAAATCCTTCTGACATCCTTTTGACAGAAGACCACAGGAGGCACTGAATGGAGTGTACTGGGAATGGTTTGAGGTGATTTACCAAGATCATCAATACATGAGTTGGAAGGAAAATAGGATGCTAGCAGCTCAGCTTTACCTTTGGCTGATGTGGCAACAGAACCATCTGGTTTTGTCAGAGGTGGAACAGAGATGGGCAAAAATTGCGGCCAATAGCTTTAGCAAAACCCAGAAAGCTCAGCTACCATTTGGTCAAGAAGCAAGTTTTCTACTCTTAGCCTGTTCGAAATCTAGTTTGGACTGATTAATAACTGCTTTACAAAGTATACATAATATTTAATAATAATTTTTATTATTATGCAATGTCACTTATAAAAATGCATTACTGGAAATATTTTATAATAAAAATTCAGAAATATATGATTTCAGAGAATAGAGGCTTAGTGGTTCGCATTAAAAATATTATGCTGAAATGGGTTCGCGATAAAAAATATTGTGTTGAAAGGGGTTCGTGAGTCAAAAAAGGTAGGGAACCATTGGTGTAAAACATGTCACAGCTATACATTGTGTAGCACATAAGTTGCAATTAAGTGCTTTCAAATAATTTAAAGTATTTACACTGAGGGAATTGATCACTGCCTTATTGCAATTTTAAATTTCTATAACAGATCCAGTAAAAAGCAAAAGCAGTTAGCAGAAACTGCAGAACTGCTATCAAGAAAACTGTTGAAGTTACACAAATTACACAGTGCACATTTGGTCATCAACAAAGTGAGAACCGTTAATGCTGTCATTGAAGACTGGAGATCCCTAGTCACACATCTTGAAAACTTGAATTATGGCAAGGAAAATGACACCAAAAAAGTGAAAGGCATATTGAAGGACACATCTAAAGGATTCCTTAGAACCCTGCACTTTCTGCACGACTTTTCTTTTTGCCATTGAAGTTCTCTTTGGTTTTTCAGAAGGCTGAGTTACTAATAAACCAAGTGCAGTTTCAGGTTAACAGGACACTGGCCAGTCTTAAAGAATTTGAATACCATCTAGGGGCTATGGAAGATCAATTTGTATATTCAACATTTGTGAATAAGTTATATAATAATGTGCAGCTGACTGAAATTGTAAATGCATGCCAAACACTTCCTTAGAAAGTTTTGGTATCATGAAACTTCAACAAAACTGTTGAAATTACACATTGTACTGCACTCTTTTTATTCAATTTTGTTCTGAATGCATGCATTTTCATAAAAATGTATTTTACGTCGCTTAGCATATGTTGCTGGAATAAAAATAAATCTGCTTGTTTTATGAAAATATCTATAAAAAAAAATGCCGTTAGAACGAAATTAAATGAGAAGTTCGTTATACCGAAATTTCTTTGAATGAATATAACTGAAAACTTCCTCTTTTTTTGTTTCAATCGAATGCATTTGAACCGCATAATAATTTTTTTTTTTTTTTGTGTTAACTATTTAGTAAAACGACATTTACATAGCATAATAATGTAAGTCTGTCGGGACTAGAAATATCTTTGTTATATTCTCATTGAAATATTCTTCGTTGTAACGGAAATTAATACTATTCCCTTACTCCTGTTTGGAACTGCTTAGGTTTTACTGCGAATTAATTCCGACATAAGTGGAAACCTGAACACCACTGGCTATTTATGTTTATCAGATGTCAATAAGCATAACTAAAGAACATACTTTTGCTCTTTCCACTTCTTCTTTCAAATATTTTAGTGTGCGTCTTCGAGGAGGGTTTTCGAATCTGTAAGTTGACGTATCCAAAGCGAGCGACATATTGCATCAATATTTAGTGTAGTTTAAAATCTGTTATACAAAATTATAGCAATACTAAAGAACTACCGTACTCTCTCCACTAATACTCTGCACTGATAGCTGTAGTCAAAGAGCAGATTATCTTACTAATCTGCGACTATAGTGTTGACCAACGCGCGATTAATCAGTTATGATTTAACATCTCTGTGTATGGTTACAGTTAATTGTTTGCGTACGAGATGCAAATAATGGTAGAATGATTTTGATTTTACTGAAAGAATGAATGAACTGTTTCCATATATGTAAGTGCAATTACACTGAAAACCACAGTGATTTTGATTTTTTAGCCAATCATCATGTAGCAGTAAAAAAAAAAAAAAAAAAAATCCGCATTATTTTGATATGGGGGGGGGGAGACTACAGCCCCTTTATCTCCCTCGTGAAACAACTATTCCAAGAAAAAGATAAAGGGGCAAAACGCTTTCTCCAATGAGTAGTACAGTGGAACTAGTTACAATACTTAACCAGATACTGAAAAATTGGTTAACCCAAAATATGTGCCCTTCTGTATGATATTTATTTTCTATGGCTATTATTTTATGCTATAAAATAAAAATATATAAAACTGTAAGGTACAGAATCACTTATGTTTAAAATTAGCTATACAAAATTAGAACTGCAAATAATAAAACACCTAATTTTATTTTTGGTTATACTGAAATAGTATTACTTTGGGAGAACTACCTTGGCCTTATTGAATTTAACTCCTGCTGATGCCTAGTTTTATCACTCACAACAGAATAAACTTTGTCTTCCTAAAGAGTTGCCCTCTTATTACACACTTTAAAAATGGCTCCACTGCCATTTATTTAAAATATGAGACACTGTTTTGACAGCTTGTTTCAGAATTTGCTTATCACACAAGTAGTTTCTTTTAAAGAAATGACAGATTAACTGTTTAGCGATGCCGTTTGTTAGAAACTCGTGTTTTAACAGGGTGACTCATTGTGAAGGGAAAGTTTCTTCTGCTATGAGCAGTAAGACCAGTTTATTAAATTTAATAAAACTTCAAGTACCGACTAAGTAGTTCTTGCTGGTTTTAGTGTAGTTTTAATATTAAAAGGTGAACCAAATATTATGAAAAATATATCTTGACATCGTTCTATTACAGAACAATTACCAATCTTATCGTTACAGAAAGCGGAGTAGCAGACGACACTCCTTAGTTTGACAAGTGTCGCCGCCTGACGGTTGTTCTGTTGATATGACCGTGCACTGCTTCACATTGGTTACATATTTACGTTAAGCGAACCTGATCGTGGTAGTGTTTTCTTCTGAACAAGTACAGTACACGAGACGATATTTATTATTATTATTATTAACCATATGGTGCAAGGAAGCCTCACAAGGCTTATGCTGCACCAGCCAAAAAAAATTCCTGAGTTACCCTGAGAGAGAGAGAGAGTCAGAAATAGAAAGCAATCACCAAGAAATAGAAGAATGATGATATCCAGCTCAGGACCCTGGGTGTGCCAAGCCCATACTCACCAGAACAGAGGGACTCCAAAATTTACTCATATTGCAATTTACTTATACATTCGGCAATTTGGGAAGAGGGAAAATTATGCAGAACCTTCTGTGTGCCTGATTTAGTTACATTATGGATGAAATAGATTTATGTCAGCTTATAACACTTGTCGTTCCAAGGCTGTAATTGCAACTTGAGAAGGAACAACAAAATATTGAGGACTTATTTTGCTGATTTAGCATTATCATTACCTCGTGACTGTGCAGGTTCCCCCATTAGTTTTGGGTTAGATGTAGCTTTAGAATGTATCGATCGTGACGTCATAGTGAATTTTTGTGAATAATTTTAACGTTAATTTTGTGGCAATGCATTGTGCGTGTTAATAGGGAATGTGTATTTTGGGGATGCTTATGCTGTGGGGAAAGGACCACGGCCCGCTCGCCCCGCGTCTCCGTTGCTTCCTTGTGTGCGGATGAAAAAAAAAAAATTTTTTTTCCCTGAAAGATAAAAACACCTTGTGGTTTCCATCTGTTTTTGAGATTTGGAAATAAAACTATCTGCATTCTTAAAGTTTTCTGAACAAAAATTCCACCTATTCTTCAAAAGCTGAAAATAAAAACTGTGTGCTTGAAGTCTTGTCAGTTTAATCTGCAATGATTGTTTTTTCTCCAAAACTGTAATTTGTGAATATGGAGAACTAGACAATTCGATTTTATTCTGTTTATATTGCTCTTCTTTGGAATTAAAATGGATATTTTACCCCTTGAAAAATTATACAGAATACAGTATATTTTTTTCTCTCGTCAACAGTTAACTTTTACCCTTATATCTCTATTCACAGTTATTATGTTTAGAAATCACAGGGACTGATAAAATTTCAAAAGCAAAGTTAACTTTACTCATATCAGCCTTTTTGCTGATGGGAAATTTACAAATTACACTCGACATTCCTTATTAACGACCCTAACCACACACATACACACGAAAATAACATGGTAAATTATTCTGTTTAAATGACTGAAACGATATAATTCAAATTCTTTTTTCATGTTAATTTTCGCTGGTAATTTTGAATGTCATCAGATTTCATCTTCACGAAAACACGGCTGTACGTGCCACTAACTCTAGTTAGATGAAATGATCATTTCCGCTCTGAAAGAAGTACCGAACATCGCTTTTGGGAGCTACCAATCCATTCGGGAGAAGGGGGACATTTACTTAAAATGCATTCAGAACAATTGAGTTAACAAATTAGCTTTCGAGCAGAACCCATTCGTTTATTTTCGAGTCGAATATACACGGAGTGCAGAGAAATCATGGGATACCTACCGAGTAACGGGTAGGTCCGCAGCACCCTAATGATGCTTCAAAAGGTTCATGTCCGGTGAACGGGGGGCATACCATGGTGGTAAAATCTGTGAAATGCTCTTTGAACCATGTTCTAGCCACCGCGGCTCTGTGGTGAGGCGCATTGTCCTGCTGGAAGAGTCCATTGCCCTATGGGTGTACGATGAACATGAAGGGATGCATATGTGCAGAAGGTCTGCAAAAATGGACATGTAACCTGGACCGTTCAGAGATGCGTCTAGACGTACCAGAGGTCCCAACGTGTGCCAATTGATCACGCCACAGACCATTACCGACCTTCCACCTGCCTGAGCAGTTCCTTTTTGACGTGAGTACATAGCTTCGTGCGGTTTCCGCCAGATACACACCGTTCCGTCCGTTCGAAATAACTGGAAACGGGACTCATCGGACCAGGAGACCCGTCTTCAATCATCCATGGTCCAATGCCGATGGTCGTTCACCCAGTTGAGGCGTAGAGTCCTGTGTTGTGGTGTTAGCAATGCGACTCTGGTGGGTTAGCGGCTCCCATAACCTATTGCGGCTAATGATCGCCTGATGGTCTTGGTCTTGGTGGAGACGAAGTCGGCGGTGATTTGTGCCACTGTCGCTCTCCTGTTGCTGAAACAATGCAAGGCAGACATCGACGGCCACGTTCATCCACCACCTTTCTCCGCCCACAGCCCTGTCCACAATGAGGTGTTATTCTGAAATTGGCGTATTCCCAATAAATCCTTGATACTGTCGAACGGCGATAGTGCAATCTCCGCAATAGAGTGACCCATGCGACAGGCACCCACTATCATCCCTCTTTCAAAGTCGGTTAGCTCACGACGTTTATCCATACTGACATGGAATTATCGTCTATGTTAATGCAGTGTACCTATATACCTGCCAAGCGGTGGGTTCGTCTACTAGCGAGAGGGATTACAGCGTCGAGTTGTCCAAAACAGGAACCAGGTATCAAGGGGAGCGAATGCTCCCCGCATCATAAATTTTGTCCTACTTCCCACGCCTGATTATGCCTTCTTCCCAAGTTCCCAACGAATCCATTTTTTATACTGAACATCTGAAGATATTTGAATAATGGCATACGGTAATATTTTTAGTTTATGCTTAGCAAATTATTGCTTGATAAAAGCCCATAAAGTGAAAGTTTTGCAATAAAATAACATATTCAGGTACAATTTTTTCAAAAAATAATGTCCTTTAAATAAAAGTTACATTTCTTATTGGTCAGTAAACTTTTATTACAGTCTTTGCTGATAAATCCTTAAGACGTATCTTCGGTTGCCGATTTTTTTTTTTTTTTTTTTTGTTTACAAATATGCCATCCCAGGGAGCAACTGGAACGTTTAGCAATAGTATTGAGCGAGCAGTAAGCCGTAAACTTTGAACACTGAATGCTGAAAAGTGAAGATGCAAGTGTGCTAGGCCTGTTTTTATTATATTGAAAACTCTGAGCTATGCATAATGTTTTAAATCATTTTTAGTTTACATTTATAGTAGAAAGCTTATAGAAGATGCTGGATTATTACAAACCCTTAATTTCAGTCTGCCATTTTCTAAGCCCCTTTTTTTCATTTGTATTATTCGTTATTCAATTTCTACCGATTTCCTAAAATCTAATAGCTTGGCACCGGCAGGACCTGCCTATTATTGACTTATTCTCTAAAATTTAGACAAATCCGACAGTATTTTAGTATTTATTTATTTATTATTTGCACTTGTCTGCGCAGTAGCACAGTGTTACCGTCGATGATGCCAGGAACTTTAATGGGTTTTTTTCACTCCTTGGCTGAGTTAGTCGGTCTCAGGCGTAGATATCAAGGTTTTTTCATCAGAAACTGGGTTTTTTTCGTCCAGCAAACAGGCAAATCGACCAGATAACACGCGCAATTTACAGACAAAATGAATATATGGGTAGATGTAATCATTTACAGGGAACCCAATTATCATAATTCGTTTTTTTTTAATTATTTCAATTTGTTTATAGATAATGAAATGTATCAAAAGCTGTAAGATAGAAAAAGTAGCATAAAACGAAAATTTTTCAAAAAACCTTTATATCTCAACGCAACTGGGATTTTATCATCCAAATTTTTGTTTATAAAATATATACACTGTGCTGCCACTTTATTAGGTACACCTACCTAGTAGCCTGTTGAGCCTCCTTTAGCTTTCAAAACAGTCTGAATTCGTCTAGGCATGGATTAAACAAGATGCTGAAAATGTTCTACAGGAATGGAACACCATGCAAACATGAGTGTGTCACGCAGTTCCTTGAGATTCGACGGAGGTGTAGGCCTGCAGCGAACAGTTCTTTCCAGCTCATCTCAAAGATGTTCAATAAGATTGAGATCCGCAGACTGAGCTGACCACTGCAGCAAAGAAAAGTCATTGTCATGTTCCTGGAACCATTCCATAGTGATTCGGGCTTTGTGCACCGGCGCATTATCCTGCTGTAAATAAGCATCTGACTGAGGATAAACTGTCAACATGAACGG
Organism: Mastigoproctus giganteus; assembly: GCF_048544385.1. NCBI lineage: Eukaryota > Metazoa > Arthropoda > Arachnida > Uropygi > Thelyphonidae > Mastigoproctus > Mastigoproctus giganteus. The sequence goes on from NC_143581.1 coordinate 178,896,841, forward strand.
ATGCATTTGGTCAGCGACGATGTTTAGGTACGATGTAGCATTCAGCCGTGAATCTATGGGTATCAATGGAACTAACGTGTCCCAAGAAAACATTCCCCACACAATAACACTGCCCCCACCACCTTGCACAGTACTCGTCAGACATGATGGGTCAATGGATTCATGTTGTTTTTTTTGTCAAATTCTGAGCCTTCCGTCAACATGATGCACCAGAAACTTCGACTCGTCAGACAAAGCAACTTTTTTCCAATTAGCATCAGCCAAAAAAAAAAACCCTCCCATTTCATACCTCTATTAGTTCCAAATGCCTGTCTAGCTCAGCTTTAAATTTATTTAGGCTATTAGCTTCCACAACAAAAGATGGAAGCCTGTTCAACAAATCAACTACCCGCTGGCTTAAGGCAAATTTCCGCACATCTATTCTACAACTATCTTTCCTCAATTTGAAACTGTGCCCCCTCAGGATCTTAGTCTGAGCAAGACGAAGAATCCCATCAGCATTCAGCTTGCTCAACCCATTCAAAGACTTATACACCCCAATCAGATCACCTCGCAGGTGCCTACGCTCAAGGCGCTGCAATTTGTAGAATTTAAGCCTTTCTTGGTAAGTGCACCGCTTTGTGCCCCTCACCAACCTTGTTGCCCTTCTTTTTACTCGTTCTAACAACTCAACATCCTTCCTAAAATGAGGCCTCCAGACCAGCACACAGTACTCTAGGAGTGGCCTGATCATTGCCTTGTATAACGGGATTATCACCTCACTGTCCCTACTAGCAAAATTTCTCTATATCATTGACAAGACTCCATGACCTGCCCTGGCAGCCCGTCTGCACTTCTCAGCGAACTTCATATTTGGCTGCACAGGTCTTTTCACTTTCCACTTCCCTGAGTGTAGCACCTCCAGGTCTTTTTCACTTTCCACTTTCCTGAGTGTAGTACCACCCAGTTGGTACGTTTCTCTTCGGTTATTGCTACCCGTATGCAATACTTTGCATTTGTCAATGATAAACTCCAGTTGCCACTTCTCAGCCCATTTTTCCAACTTATCTAGTTCCTGTTGGAGTAGCATACTGTCATTACTGTCGTTAACAACCCTGCCAACCTTTGTATCATCTGCAAACGTGGACACTAAAACTGATATACCCTCATCAATATCATTGATAAATATGCAAAACAACAATGGGCCAAACACCGAACCCTGAGGAACTCCACTAATAACATTTGTCCACAAAGAGCAGTGTCCATTGATTACCACTCTCTCTGTTGTCTCCCATTCAACCATCCCTTTATCCATTGTAGCAGCTTACCCTTGATGCCATACCTCTCCTAATTCTCGATAGTCCAGTGCTGGTGTTGCTGTGGCCACAGGAGGCGTGCTCTCTTGGTCTTCATTGATAACAAAGGTACGCGATGTGGCCGTAGCCCATTCGCCACAAAGTGCGACTAGTGGTCCGTTGCGATATTTTGTTCTGCGCACCAAGTTTGTATTCTGACGTCAAGTGCGACATTGCGGCCCGTCTGTTTGTTTGCACATTTCTAGCCATCCTCCTCTGGCCTCTCTTATCAACAAGCGATTTTCTTCCACAGGAGTTCTGTTGAGAGGATGTTTGTTTGTTGCACCACTCTCGATACACCCTTGAAACTGTGGTGCGTGAGAAGTTCAGGAGAACTCCCGTTTCAGAGATGCTTTGTCCAGCACGTCTTGCTTTGTTTGTTGTTTGTTTGTTATTTGGTTTTTAGGAGCATTAGCAACTAAGACCATATTGCTCCGGGATATGCGGTGGTCATTCCCTGACCTTTCCGCATCCTCCGTATTTGGTGGTGACGGGCTCGAACCCCGGTCTAATCAAGAAGCGTGTGCTACGCACTGCTGCTCCTTCCCACCTGGCTACGGAGGCGCCATGCACGTCTTGCACCTACTACCATACCACGTTCAAAGTCCATTAGATCACTCCTTTTCCCCATTCTTACTATGGTTTGCACGCTTAACTGATACTAGAAAGGTTATTCTGCTGCATTTATATCCACAACTGTGGTCATATGACTTGCAACGTTGTGGAACAAGCCATTTGTGTGCACAGCAGGGGTGTACCTAATAAAATGTCAGCACAGTGTATATATAATAAAAAAAATGGAATTTTGAAATTAAAAAAAAATTTTAAAAAAAGATGGATAAACAAAACGAAGACCAACTATTTGAACCAACAAAGACTACAATAAAGAATAAAAGTAGTGACAATAGCACAGGTACAGTAAGTACGGTTATTGAAAAAAAAACGCAAGTTATCATGGTGGGAGAGGAAGAAAGTAAAAGCGAATCATCGAATAAAGAAAGAAAAAAATATCAAAGATGGTTCACTTTTTTTCCAGCTTTTTACGTTCTCTGAACCAGGGTAGCGTTGGAACACAGCCCACCAATGTCCAGTTTTGGCAGCCACTGAATGAGTCGGACATGCTATTGTTACTGAAATGGGCGGAGGAAGTGGTGACAATTTGTTTAATAAGAACCCTGAATTAATAAGAGCCCAAAATTCAAGCCCTTAATAAGAGCCCCAAATTCATGAGCGTAGCCTTGCCCTTAACCAGGGCCGAACCGAACCATTTTAGTACCTGAGGCAAGAATGAAAAATTACGCCCTACTGTTAATCATGACAATGTTGGGAATTATTTAATCTTTCTTTTGACGCCCCTTTCATCATTTAATCTGAGACAAGAACTTCGGTCGCCTCACCCTTGGCACAGCTCTGCCCTTAATCGGTTTGTGCGTGAGCACCAGCCTGAAGTGAACCCCTGACCACATGTCAGTGAAGCTGAGGTGCCTGAAGCAGATATTCTACAGAGTAAAGATCATAATCATCAGAATGTAAGCGTTCCATTTACAAATCTTTTAAGTCTGTCATTAATACAGAAGTGAAGTATCCTACTGATCCACATCTCTTCTATGAGAAATGTAATGCCTAGTTCATAAGAACTTTACTTGAGCTTGGCCCATGCCAGCCAGGCCATACTAACGAATTTAGAGATTTCCCGAAAGATTTCAATGGGCGGCATTTCAGTGCAAACCGGTATAAGAGAAAAACGTTAAAGGGTGCTAAAGGAGAATGTGAACTCAAGTGATACTGGCTAGTGTATTCACCAAGGGCTGGCAACATGTTTGGTTTTGAATGTTGGCTTTTCGCTGATCGATCTGATTCGTGGAGCAATCCCAAAACTGGTTGTAAAGCTTTCATCAAAGGCGTTAATATGAATGAAAAACACGAAAAATGCACCAGTCACAAAAATGGAGACAAAGAGCTTTTCTGGACCTAATTTCGATTACGGAAAGACAAAACATTAGTGGCTAATTTGATGGCTGCAGAAAGAAAGAAGATAGAAAATAACAGGATGACACTTAAACGAATTACAGATGTACTGTACCTTAGCAAAGCAAAATCCAGCTTTTCATGGGTACCGTGAATATGGCGTGATAAGCTCACTGATATCAATGAGGGCAACTTTTTGGAACTAATTAAACTACTTGCTAAGCATGATTCTGTGTTTGAGCAACATCTCTTGAAAAGTGACCGCAATGCCACATATCCAGGCTCAGAAGTACAAAATGACCTGATATAATCTCAGTTGCTGAGCGGAAGTCAAAGATAATATTTGAAGGGGAAAAAAACATGCCAAATATAATGCAGCAATTGTGGATTCCAAGATAGATATTAGTATAGTAGATCAGTTTTCGTTGTCATTACATTATGTGACAGAGAACGATGACACTGTAGAGAGACTTGTTCGATTTTTAGAGTTGCAAACAGAGAATGCAGAAAATATTTACAAATTCCTTCGCTCTGCTTTAATAGTAATAGTAATAAAAATAGAAAGGGAGGCATTTAACACAAGCAAGCAATCAAGCAGGCGTATGAGCTTAACTAGCTAGCAACAGTGAAGAAAAAAAAAAAACAATTTCACACAACCATTCCCTCTAACAGTTTGTCTTGGTCCTCCTTGAATTTATTTAAGCTATGAAGTTTCACAACGACAAGTGAACGTTCGTTCCAGCAATCAACCACACGCTGGCAAAACACAAATTTCCGTACATCTATTCTACAACTGTCTTTCCTCAATTTGAATTTATGCCCATTCAGGTTCGTAATTCGAACAAGCGTAAGAATCCAATCAGAATTCAGAGTGGTCAACCCATTCAAGGCCTTATACACCTCAATTACATCACCTCACAAGTGCCTAGTCTACAGCCGCTGCCATTTGAAGAAATTAAGCTTTTCTGGGTAAGAGGACCCCTTCATTCCCCTCACCAAACTTGCTGCCCTTCTCTATACACGCTCAAGCAACTCTACATCCTTCCTAAAATGAGGCTTCCATCCTGTGCGCAGTACTCAAGGCGTGGCCTGACCATTGCCTTATACAAAGGGATAATCACCTCCTTTTCCCTACTATCAAAAATCCTGCATATCATTGACAATACCCCATGACCTGCTCTTACAGCCTGTCTGCATTGCTCAAAACTTCATATCCGAGAGCAATATTACTCCAAGATGTTTTTCATTTTCTACCACCCTAAGTGTAGTATCTCACAGTTAGTATGTTTCTCTGGGGTTACTTCTACCTATGTGTAGTAATTTGCATTTTTCAAAATTAAACTTCAGTTGCCACTTCTCAGCCCTGTTGCAGTAGCACTGCCATTACTGTCATTAACAACCCTACCAACCTTTGTATCATCTGCAAATTTCGATATTGAGCCTTATATACCTTCATCAATATTAGCATTACCATTAGTAGAGACAAGTAGTATAAGGTTGGGGTTCTAACCGACTTCGGCTCTATGAATTTTGGCGTCAATTTTCGTGCGTGCTGCCGCGTCGGTCGCTTGTTTTGCCGTTTAGGTTTTGAGCGTCTGCCGGTGAAGCGAGCCGAGGTTTAGGTTTAGCGGTTGCGCCGAGGCTTAGTTGCGGAAAATTATATTTTAGTTCTTATTTCGCCCGCTAGATGGCGCCACTTATTTTCGCCATTAAATTAAAATTTTTTTTTCTTTACCCAGGCTCGAACCCATGTCGTTGCTACTGGTGGTCCGGTGCTTATCTCCACGACTACCCTTTCAGTTGTAAAAATATGTGTAAATGTAGGTCTTATAGTTAAGAGTGGTGTGAGTGTGACGTATGAAGTTGTATTTCGCCTTTTTCTGATTGGAGGGGGATATGAACCGATGTTCTGATTGGTTTGGGGGTATAAACCGACTTTGGCTCTGAGTCTTCCGGTGATTTTCTGGTCTGTTGATGCCGTAGAAATCGTCTGCTTTTGCCGCGTTGGTTTTCAAGGTGGCGTTGGAGGGTGCGCAATGAATTGTGGGTTCGCGCACGCACACACACACACAAGCCCGAGCTCTTGCGCTCGCGCACACACACACACAAGCCCGAGCTCTTGAGCTCGCGCACACACACACACACACACACACACACACACACACAAGAAAATAGAGCAGTAGACATTCTTTCCCAAGACAAAGGTTTTGGCGGGAAAAACGTGGACGCTGTAGACATACGGGCACTTGGGGGGGTCACAAAAGTTCGAGCCCGACGATGGCCACGACAACAGAAGCCCACGAAACAGTGCCGCCATCTAGCGAGTCATTCTGAAAGCTGAAATCAAAGATTTTATTTTATTTAAGGTGTTTAAATATATTTTTTTCCTAGGTAGCTATGACTTTGCCGTTTAAATATATTTCAGTGGCTTTGCAATATGTGGCGCCATCTGTGGAAGCAATCTGAAAGCTGAAAATTAAAAGATTTTATTTAAATATATATATATTTTTTTTTTTTCCCTACATACTTCTTGAACGGAGATTGCCACGACATCGTAACAACCAAGAAAATGTGTCGCCATCTAGTGTGTCATTCTGAAAGTTGAAATTAAGGATTTTATTTAAATATATATTTTTTCTCTCACATACGGATACTTGGTGTCACAATACTTCTTGAACGGAGATTGCCAAGACATCGTAACTACCAAGAAACTGTGTCGCCATCTACCGATCTATTCTGCAAGTTGAAAAGCTGAAAAATTAAGTATTTTTATATGTTTAATGTTATGTTATGTGCTTTTTTTGATGGTTAAATTTTTATATGTATATATTTTTACCCATAACTATTTATGATGGTTCCTCTTCAAGTTGAATTTTGTATCCTGATGCTTAGTCTATCTTGAAAAAAAAAAAAAAAAAAAAACCTGAAAAGTAAAATGTATTGATGTGTATATATATTTATTTACCTTCTTCAGATTCTTTCCACAACTTTGAATTTTTTTTAAATTTCTACTTTCTAAGAAAAAAAGACAGACAATATTTTTCAAATAGATATGTTTATTGATAAATAATAAAAAAAAAAAATAAATAAAAAAATAAAAATAAAAAAAAAAATTACAAGATAGTGGGGTCATCGCTATTTTTACCCCATCTTTAACCATTAGCATCCAAACTCGCCATATAAGATGCAAAGAAACAGGGGTCGCGCCATAAGTACTCCTGGTTTTCGTAGAAGTCCATCTGGAAAAGAAAAAAAGAAATGTTACAAGATTACAACGATCCGCGCGTCGTTGGAAGTTTTAGTGGTGTTAATGCATTACAAAAACATACAAAATTACCCAGACGTATCGTGAAAGAGTATTTGTCATCTCAACCTGCTTATGTCAGACACAAACCTCAAAGAGTTAATTTTCCTAGAAACCAAATAATAGTTCCTGGTCTACACCATACGTTTCAGTGTGACTTAGCAGAAGTTTCCAATCTGTCTGATGCTAATGGTGGAGTGCGTTATTTACTCGTCTGTATAGACGCTTTTTCTAGATACGCCTGGGTGAGAACACTTAGAAATAAAACATCGAAGCAGATGGTAAAAGCATTCAAATCAATTTTCAAGGAAGAAACGCCATTCAGTCTTAACAGTGACAGAGGTAGAGAGTTTATAAACAAAGATGTGAGGGCCCTATTTAAATCTCTCAACATTAATTTTTATACTACTAGATCGGAGAAAAAGGCTGCAATCGCTGAACGTTTTATTCGAACTCTGAAAGAAAAAATATTTAAATGGATAACTTATTCTGAAAGGAAGAAATATGTGCATGTTCTTCCCGACATTGTAGCTACTTATAATCGAACGCCACATCGAGCTATAGGAATGCCACCTGCCGATGTCACTTTGCATAATGAAGAAGATGTCTACAGGAAATTGTACTTGAAAAAAACCAAAGAACAGACTCCTAAATTTAAAGTGGGGGATCGTGTCGTTCTAAGTACAGGTTCGAATCTTTTCCGCAAAGGATTCTGGGGCAGTTGGACGCGTGAGGTTTTTACTATATCTCAAGTATTGAAACGAAGAAAGCCAGTTGTGTACAGAGTACAAGACAAAGCAGGCGACACTATCGAAGGTACCTTTTATGAGCAACAGTTACAACTTGTTAATATTCACGACAAGTTGCCACTGGATACATATCTTATTGAAAAAGTACTTAAGGAGCGACGTGTGGGAGGAGAACGTCAATTCCGTGTTAAGTGGCTAGGATACCCTGCTTCCTACAACAGTTGGGTTTCGACTAAAGATGTTCTTCTTAACACTACCGAGTAATGCATGCATGGATTTCCATCCCCAGAATACGCAAGCTAATTTTACTATTATATTGCCCGACACTATACCTCTCAAAGGCAAATGGGAGGTGGCACTCGCAGAAATACACGTACCTAAGTCATGGGACAATATTTCCGAAGGTTGAGCCGAGTTTGCAATTCTGCAGAAAGAACCGACAGTTAGGAACCCTGAGGTTTACATACTGAACGATGAGTACGAAAATTCGTCTAAATTGATTGAACATATGTGTGGTCTTAATACCAATTTAGAGCTTAAAGTAGAAGAGACAGAATTCAAAGTGAGATTTACAATTCGCGTTAAAAATGGCTGTGAGTTGCGTATGACTTTACGAACTGCCAGAATTCTAGGACTAGTACACAAAGTAGTAGTGAGTGAAGCTGTTGACAAATCTAGAACTTTTAAAGGGGAGTACATAGGAAAGTGGATACCTAAAGGTAAAATAGTGTTACCACCATTAAAGCCTAACAGTGAGTGTGCTGATAGGAAGCTTGTACTCGTACAACAGCCGACTTGTGATGTTCGCGAGCATAAAATTCCTTATGGTAATTACGGTAGCATCTCCGAAATTCTAAAGGTTATGACTTTTATAGCCCCCGAAATTAAAGGTTCTGTTAATGCCCGTGGTTTTGTTTCTTTCGAAATAGAAAGCGATGTGCGTCTTCGCTTCCCTGAGACAGGACTCGGTGAGTTACTCGGTTTTGAGCGTATGCCCGATGGTTTCGAAGGAACAGCGAGATCGAAATTTCCCGGAGATATAAATAGAGGTGTAGGCTCTTATTTTGTTTATAGTAGTGTGATAGAAGACCAGGTCGTGGGTGATATCAGAGCGCCTCTTTTGCGAGTAGTACCGTTCGGAAGCAGTGGTGAATTCTTACATTTGGATTATTACCCTGTACTGCTCTCGAACATTCAATCCATTTCTATTCAAATTCGCACAGACAGTGGTCAGTTATTTCCATTCAGAGGTGGTAAAACTCTAATTAAGTTACATTTTCGACCCCAATGAACGCGTACGTTGATTACTACTCAGTGCAAGTGGGGGGAAATCCCTACTTTGTAGGAGCAGCGATCCAGAGAGGTCAAGGTTTAGGCAGTATATTCAGATCAGCATTTACATTTCTCTCTCCTCTTCTGAAGCCCGCAGCCAAATTCATCGGTCGCCAAGTGCTATCGGCAGGTCGTAATATCATAGATGATGTCATTTCGGGAGCACCCGTGAAACGCTCGTTTATAAATCGAGCTTCTGAAGTAGGACAGGCCATTAAGCAAAAGGTTCGTAGTCAGAGTGGAGGTAAACGTCGAAAGAAAAAAAAATATCAGGACATCTTTCAATGATGGGTGAAGTTATGATGTCAGAACTAGACCTGTTTGCTCAGCCTGCCACTAATCTATGCATCGAGCGATCTTCATACATTACTTTTTTGCCTTTAGCTTCAGTGGATACGCCGGGCCCAATAGAATTTTCCGTACCGGGGACATCAGAAGAATATCTGGACCTGGGAAAAACTTATTTGCGACTCAAAGTACAGTTAACTCAAAGCGACGGAAAAGAATTACAGTCGAGTGTAGGAGTTGTCAACAACTTTTTTCACTCCATGTTTAAACATGTGAATCTTTTCGTTCAAGACAAATTAATTAATCCAAGCAGCGACACATACCCCTATAGAGCTTATTTAGAAACGCTTTTGAATTTTGACAGAGGAGCAAAAAAATCACAGCTCACTACAGAACTGTTCGTAAAAGACAATTTTTCGGATGTTTCGCAAATGTTTTCTCAGCCTGACAGTGGTATGAATCAACGTATGAAGTTTTTTTCGAAAACCAAAACTGTGGAACTTCTGGGTCGTCTCAGACTAGATTTGTGCCATCAAGACAAATATATTATTAATAATTTATCGCTCCGCCTAAGAATGGTTCGCAGTTCGCCCAAGTTCTGTCTGTTGTCTCTCGACAATACTGCTAAAATTCATATACGCGAAGCCTGTCTTTTTGTGCGTAAAGTTAAACTTAACCCCAGCATACAGTTAGCCCACATGAGTGTTCTTGAAAAACATCCTATTATATATCCTATTAATAGAGCTGATGTAAGTTACTATTCAATACCAAAAGGCATGTCAGACTCTACCCGAGATAATATATATCTAGGCCAGATCCCCACTCGTTTAATAGTCGGTATTGTGTCCAGTGATAGTTTCAACGGCTCCCTCAAAACCAACCCATTCAATTTTGGTCACTACAACTTGTGCTATTTACTTCTGACGGCTGATGGTGTGCAGCATCCTTCCATTCCGCTAACACCCGATTATAAGAATGGACATTATACGCGGTCCTACCTGTCTATTTTCACATCGCTAAACAAATGGAATTCAGACTGTGGAAACGACATATCAATCCTGGATTATACAGAAGGGAATGTGCTTTATGCTTTCGACCTAACTCCCGACAGTAACGCTGTTGGCACGCACATCACTTCTTTACGGCGAGGCGGTGTTCGACTTGAACTGAAATTCGCAGAACCTCTTCCCGAAAACGTAACAGTGATGTTGTATGCCGAATTCGAAAACATTCTTTCTGTGACTAAAGACCGTTCAATCATCGTGAATTATGAACACTAGAGATATATTAAAGGTTTTAGAAGCAGACAGTGAATCGAGAAAACATCTGATCGGTGTCTGTGCCAGGGACGAGTTACCGTCAAAAATACAGAGGAAACCAGCATTGCTAGTCATCAATACAGACAAGGCACACATGCCAGGTACTCACTAGGTGAGTATCTTCCTAGGAAAAAGAGAAAGTCAATATTTCGACAGCTTTGCACGACCACCGACACCGGACATTGCAGAGTTCCTTAACCAAAACAGTAAGAAATGGACTTATAACAAAGTGGTGATTCAACATCCAGAATCTATAGCGTGTGGACTACATTGTATTTTTTTCCTGACTCATCGGTGTAGAAATATTTCTATGTCAAAGATTGTAAACAAATATTATTGTAAAGATTTGTGGGCAAATGATTTGTTAGCCACATTACAGTAATTGAACCTTTACTTACAAAATAAAATTTTATTTATTTTTAAAAAGTGTCTGTTTTATTGAAAAAAAAACTTACCACAACGAAATCCACGTATGCTTACGTCTCAAACGACGAGGCGATATTAAAGCCGTATATCTGCGCTTGACCTGCTTAAGAGGCTTTACAACTTCGCTCTTGGAGTACCGTTGCTACGACGCTTCAGAGGAGGGAATTGTGGGTAGCGACGCCGTTACGTTCGATACGCTGGTCTCGATATCGCTTGATGCCGACGAGGACACTTGTTTTGCGGCATTAGTTTTCAGGCCTAAATATGACTGTAGTATCTGAAGATACATTTTAACTTTAGACTCGGGCTGCAAATCCTGTCTTTTTAAGATTTCAGACATTTTCTCGTCTAAAGAGAGCATCTGTTTTTGTTCTGGCGGTGCAGCTACAAGCAAGAATTTACGGAAAGATTCACTCATCTTCTAATCAAACTTGTAATGAGCGGAACCACTATACTTGCGATCAGGGGGAACAGTGAACCTCCTTGTTGAAGAATTAATTTCCGCCTAGTTTTAAATGCTACTTTTTTATCTGCTAGCGTTCTGAGCAGACGTTTTTTGCGTTGTAACTTGCTTTTCACTCTGTCTGTCAACGGAATGCTACCTTTGACTATGTTTTTACATATTTCACAGAGTGAATTTATTTCTGTTTGATTTGAACTCCTTAATAAAGCGGTTGCCTGTTTCGGTCGAACTTCCGACAGATACCTTATAAAGTTAGCATTGTTTTTTAGACGCAGAGCCATATGGGGATGTAAACAATCGTATGTCCTTCGTTTGGTAACACGTGTGAGCGCAGTCTCAACCTATCATCTGTGTTCTGACAAAAATCAAACAGTAAATATGAATGAGGATCGCGTGTTGCATGCTTATATATGTCGACTAAAACACGTGATCTCCCGGGGAAACCTTGACTTGCTAGGTGTGAAATTTGTCTTGAGTCGCGAGGGTTTTTAAAAACAATCAGATAGTGCGAATTCAAACTGATAGTACGGAACTGCGATCCCTGCGAAAACAGGTTTTGTGTTAACAAAATAACACTCAGATTTCTATGATGTGATCCTTTTATAAATATTTCAGAAACGACAATACTATCCTTTGCTTGGTTGATGAGATCGTCTAAAACAAGTAAATTTTTTACTGATGGATCGAATTCGGGGATGTTTAAACCCTCCACGAACTCGATTTGCGAGTAACACCGAAACTTATCTTGAAACTCTGAATAGCAATAGACGATTCTTTGAGGTGGTGGCGAAATTAAACTTTCACTATTTTCTAATAGCGACAATACAAACGTCGTCTTTCCACTCTGTGTTGCTCCCGAGACTATAGCTGTGAATGGATGGTGAAACATTATGTAAATGAGCGCGCGCTAGTCTGGACCAAGTATTTATGTGTGTGTTCGCGCGCCGATGCGAGAGGTAGGACTAGCAACTGTAAAGACAGAAGGTGACGTCTCCAGAAAAACGAAACATTGTCTCCTTTTTTAAAAAACTGTGAGTTATGAAAAAGGTTTTTTTTGGAAGTTGTCTTTTCCATGAAACCATTCTTGACACGGAAAAAGTGTATTCCTCCATCTAAGCGCGCCCGACACTTCGTGGCGGGTGGGAGGGGTGCCGCGATCCCCCCGTGCGCGCGCCCATCACAACGTAATGGGTGGGAGGGGTGCCGCGATTCCCCCCGGCGCCCTGCGATTCCCATCCGAGTGCCGTCACGAATGTGACGTCGGTGGGAATAGGATGGGGAAGACGTGCCCGATCGACTTCGCCGACATCCTGAAAAAAAAGGAGACGTCACCAGAGGTAGCCATTGAAAACTGCTTAGTGTCAAAAACATGGGGATTTCACTGGGTTTTTTTCTAATGTTGATAGTATGATGACTAGGTGGTTAGCTTTCGCTATGTGTCTTGGAAATATCCATAAGGGTAAGTGCGTGTGTCGTCTCCTATCACACGTTTAGCGAAAGTAAATCCAAACCTTTTTGTTACTGAGGACTCAAGGAGACGAGAAGTACGTTTGTCTCTCCGGACAGAAAACGGTACATCGACAGAAACGTCAACATGTTGGCCTTTTGCAGCAGCGGTCATAACATTCATGTTGACTAACTTCGCGTTTTTGGCATTAAGTGTCACACCCTTGCATTTGGTCACTGTTTTACCCCCTTGGGTGCGGAAGGAGTAAGATTTGGGACCGGTCGAGGCAAACTCAACAATGTGGTCCCCAGACAATTCGTCTGTGAGCTGACCCAGCGAGTGACCTATGGGTGGACGTTCGTCCCCCTGTTTTTGGACAAACACCACCGAATCAGTATCGCAATATAAAAGAGATTGGCGTAGAGGGGCCATAGCTTTGTAAAGCTTTATTCGGCCATAGGAAGCGACGAAAGAGCCAATGACTGCATTACCCCGATGGTATGGTTCTTCCGTTCCATCAATCGGGGCAAATGCAACTTGCATTATTTCTTCCGACACTAACATGGCGTCGTGGATGATTTTTGTGTCATCCATAAAAAGCTGTACAACGCTTTCGTAAGTGTTACATACTGCAGTGCTCACCCTATTAGTTCTCATTGCGAGCCGACCCCATAAACTATTGAGACATAATTTTGCAAGTGAACGTCTAGCAGGGTTCGCCTTTATTTCGTGCCTGTCCATAGAGATGCCTTCCCTACTTTTAAAATCGGAAATGTATGCATCGGGTTCAAACCCCCTTGGGCCAGCCCGACGCCTCCTGTTTGATTTTCAAGAAGGTGTCTATGTAGCCACCAAATAAAGACTTATGGCTCTCTTTGAAATGCCAAACTTCGTAGATGTTATCAATTTTATAACCGCTCTCAACAGCCAGGTAAAACTCAGGCGTGCACCAGATTCCCGAAAAGCTCCGATCCTCGTGATTACAGGTGGGAGACATCTGCTCGGCACAAGCACCGCATAGCGGGAACACTAGCTTGCCATTGGAGCTTATTGGGAGGACGGGTAAGAACTCCTTTTCGGGCGCTGTCACCCTAGCATGGATTATACCAAAGTATGCATTGTGACTATAGTCAAAGTCGCTAAGAATGACTTCGGGGTGAACGCGAGGAAATACGCCGTATTTGCAAACCCACGGATACAACGAACAGAAATCCACATAGTGAATCTCCTCGTTATCCGCCACCTGGTGGTAAAGTTTAAAGCAGTCAACTCTACCTCCTCTGAGAGCGCTACGTGGTGTAATCGATTCGTACGTTATGAATGCTGCAACAAATTCTTTCATGGCAGGGTCGTTTTTCTGTTGGTTGTCAAACTGGCATTCCCATACGGAAACCACATCATATCCTCGAGACCTAATGAAGGCCTCGCGATCCATGGTTTCAGCATATAGAGCGCCCATAGGTTTGTTTCTCTGTGTCTGTATAGTACTAGATCGAAAACAATTCTTGCACCCGTGATAGTAACAACCGTAGAATTCCTAAGCGGTGCTACCACATACCCCATCTAATAAAAAAGGACCTACTCTAACTTCACCACCCTGTGATCGAGCTTGTTGAATTTTAATGTTGTTCTGTTGTTCCTGCCACGAAAGCCAAGCCAACGCCTTCCTACTCTGTGTGTTACTCCCTATGTAGCCGCCAGGTGGTAGGATAGCCATTGTGTTTGGTTCTAAATAGTTTCTGGCGAAGATCCTACTACAAGCACCGGCGATAGTAATATCCTGACAGAAAGGATCAACTTGAGAGACTGCTATAAAGAGAGAACGGAACTTATTGCAGGAATCTCGCAATACTCTCACGTCGTCTAAGGCATAGGCCAAAAGTTCACATTTCAGGTTGTATGTATCTCGTGACACTTCTCTTGGTACCATAACACGAATTCCGTACGGGTTTCTTCGCTCATGAATTCCGGTTTAAAATATTTTTGATCGGGCAAAGCTCCCACATAATCTAATGTGTCTATCTTGTGGAATTCGTGAGGGAAGAAGCCCTTACGCACCTCTGGCAGCTCGAACATAGCTGGCAGTTTTCGGAGTGGAACTGTTAGAAAAGAATAAGAGTCCAAGAAGACTATGTTTAACGAAGATAGAAAGATACCCAAAATCTTTGACCCATCATAGATAGTGTGAGGAGCTATGTGTTTTGCGAAAATATAAGAAAGCACAAAGTAACCGTCAAAACCACGAAGGTTGTGGGCGATTACTCGCACATTCTTATATTTTGGCTCTATGTGTCGAAGTTTTCGGCCATCACTACCTCGTTTCAAAGTCTCTCGGGTTCCTAACAGCTCATCCAAAAACTCCACCATGCAATTGCGGCCCCAGTAAACGCGTTCCTGATCGCCAAAAGAAGCAACGCAGAGCACAGCCACATGCTCACCATCCAGCAAGACTGTTTCTGTGTCAAAGTATACAACAGAAACATCGTGCTTCGGGTCCTCAGGTTTTTGAACAAAGCAATGTTGTGTTTTGTGCACAGTTTTACAATAGCTACAGAAGTCGGGATCAATGCATTTGTGTGCTGTGTTGGTAAGAAAAGTGCACATACAAACGCCACAGCGATGCACTTCAGAGCAGGTTTTGTTTGCCCTGTGAGCGTTAATGCATGCTTCGCCTTGGAAAAAACGATTACAAAAATTACACAGGAGAAGGTTGTCTTCATTATGAACGGCGACAGCTCTGCATCTATTGCACTTGAAAGAGCAATTGTGTGTGTTTAATCTCTCTCGAGTAGGTAAAACCTTAAGGCATAGGGGACAATAATAATCACTGCCAAACAGAGCTTTCAAAGATCGCACAAGATCATAATGTCTGTCGTGACTGAGTAGAAATATCTGTTTATCAGCAGCGGGGCCCCGATATGCAACTTCAAAACCGCACTCAGCGGAAATTACAACCAGTTGGTAATCAGGGATCGCTCGCTGCAACAACTCAACTTCATTCAAACCACAACTTTCTAAGGCAACCCCTGCGATACCATGTAAATTTGTAGCTCTGATAGTTTGCATACTACGCTTATCCTCTCGCACCTGTCTGTATGTTTTAGCATCGTCCTGATGGGCCGAAATACCAACAGCTAATGCTCTGGCGAGACATAAACTATCGGTATTGTTGATTTGAATGACAGCTTTTTTTTTTTTTAAAAAGTCATTCAAATTCAACATTGCCCTTTTTTTAATATTCTCAGAACGATAACCACCATCCCCCCTATTCGTGATATTAATAAGAATGACGTCCAGACTCAAGTCGTCCGTTATCATAAATTCACTGTTTGATTGGTCGACAGCTATAAATGCGGCCATCACACGGTCAAATGTCAGATCGGTTAGAGGCATAAATGGCAAGTTTATGGGATTTTTTAGACTGGGTGCGTCTAAACACAACCTAACATGAGAATAATCACCCTGATTACTTAAATTGGCGATTATCTCTTCTAGCATCCGCCGAAAGTTCGAAAAAAACAGATCCCCGTCTGCTAAGTTTACAATGTTTGTAAACCGGACCTCATACGTTTTAAATAAGGTCTGATATTTTTTTGAATAACGTGCAACCCCATCCTGTACTTCGTAGTACTGCTCAAAACTTTCTTGTACGGCTACTTCTCTCTCTTCCATCTAAAATTTAAAAAAAAACGTCGCATAAGCTTTAGGGGTTTGTTTTTCGCGAAAAACAAAAAAAAAAAAAATATATATATATATATATATATAGGTATACTTACATCATCATCATCGTCATCGTTCAAAAATCCATCTAGTAATGACGGACTCTCAGCCTCCAATTCTTCTCCCCCAGCACCTTCTAACGTGTTGTCATGTGAGCATCCTGGTCGATGCTCAATACCGTCATCACCATAGCCAAAGAACTCCACATTCTGAAAGGGTAACGTAAAAGAAACTCAGTTACCAAACAATAATTCTATAAACATTTTTAAAAAATCAAATAAAAAAATTTTTCAGTAATGAAAAAAGAAATACTTACACTCGAATACACCAAAGTTTGGCAGAATTCTATCTCAGCCTCAATCATCCTAGCATCTTCATGATCCTTCTCTACCCTGATAACTTCATCTATGAACTTCGAATCTACTTCGTCCCCAAAGAAAATATCTTCACTACTCATTTTGATTTCTTGTAATAGGAAAAAAGGCACTTGTGAATTGTTGTCGTGTTGACCCCTTTTTAAAGCAAACTCGTGGATTGAAACAACATTTGACGTCAGCCAATCAGTGCTTAGATTCAATAGTATGTGAAAGTCACCGCCAATAGGAAAATACCATGACATGAGAGCGAAATCCTTACACATCAGTAAGGGTAGGTGTGGTATCTTTGAAGGTAACCTTTTGAAACTGAGTTATCTTTTACCTTTTGTTACTACAAGGGCATGTGAACGATAACAGCGCTAGTTATATAACCTTTGTACATGTTTCTACTTGTTCCCAGCCAACACCTTTGAAGTTGAACTAGCTTTTACTACTACTCTAAATTTAAACAAAGACTTTGGGGTTGGTATCACCTTTAGTTATATGATGAAATATAACCTTTGCATGACATGTGTCTAGCCGTTCCCGAACGACATCTTTGAAGGTGAGCTATCTTTTGCTTTTTTTTGTTACTCTACATTTGAACAAAGACTAAGGGAGCGGTTTTGAACAAAGGTTTGGGAACGGTGGCGCAGACTTGGGGGTGGTATCTCCTTTAGTTATATGACGATATATAGCCTTTGTACGCCATGTGTCCTCCTGTGATCACCCCACACCTTTGAAGTTGAACTAGCTTTGTTATCTTTTGCTTTAGCCCTCTCTAAATTTGAACAAAAGACTTTGGGAGCAACACCTGCGTTAGCTATATGGTATTATATAACCATTGTACGACATGCCTCTACCTGTTCCTGACACGTCACGAACTTATGAGCCAGTAACAACACGACTAGATTCTAATCACATGATGCTATAGCCAGTGGACCACATTACAGTTTGGAGTTTTCTCAGTGTGGTTGTGGATTTTTCCACTGTTGCAGTTTTTTTCCAAAATGCCAAAGCACGAAATGTTTGATGATATAAGACGACCAAATGTAACTTTCTACAGACGTCTGAGCCATAGTAGCACAGTTCGTGTTTATTGTCACGAATTCGAGCCACATGTTACGATTGAGACAACTAATACGCACATGATGCTATCCAGAAACCAGTGGGAAGAATTCAAAAACAAAATGACTGATATCTTGCTTTCCGTAAGAGC
The DNA here is from genome assembly GCF_048544385.1 of Mastigoproctus giganteus. NCBI lineage: Eukaryota > Metazoa > Arthropoda > Arachnida > Uropygi > Thelyphonidae > Mastigoproctus > Mastigoproctus giganteus. The sequence continues at coordinate 178,914,766 of NC_143581.1, forward strand.
CAGATCTAAAGATGAAATCCATCTACCGGGGATCCGAATCAATACAGATGTCGGTGCTTGTGATTTCTAGTGGAAACAATTCTCGCTATCTGCAGAACGACGAATGACTCTCCACCTTTCTGAACTTGAAGCTATATCTAATAGAATCATAGACATAGATTCTTTTCTTCAACGTCTAGAAGACGAAAAACCCGCATTTCTGTTAATGCAATCAGTTATACTTGAGCATCTTGATTGTGTTAGAGAACGTATAAAGAACGATGTGTTTACTGGCTCTATCGATGTTTCGTTTAACGACGTGTATGCGTACTTTGTAAGAAATGCTGAACCATCTACAAGTGTTAAAATTTTTTCTGCTAAGTGCTCGAAAGAAGGTGTAGTTACTGAGTTCAACGATTATGCTTTGTACAATGCTGTAGTTTCGATGATCGAAGAACTTCAAACTGCTTACACTACGAAATATATGAAGTATCCGTTCTGATCAAAGCAATGTGCATATGTAAGTTTTTGTGTTGATTTTTTGTGATTAGTAACAACATCTGTAAAAACTTACCAATAAAAACATGTCTATTTGAAAAATATTGTCTGTCTTTTTTCTTAGAAAGTAGAAAGTAGAAATTAAGTTTTAATTTTCCATTAATCAATAACCTTTTTTTAAAAAAAATTGAGAATTTACTTTTAGGAAAGAAATGATTTCGAATATAGATTTTTAAAAAAAAAATTCAAAGTTGTGGAAAGAATCTGAAGATGGCACCACCATATCACGAAGAAGGTAAATAAATATATATACACATCAATACATTTTACTTTTCAGGTTTTTTTTTTTTTTTTTTTTCAAGATAGACTAAGCATCAGGATACAAAATTCAACTTGAAGAGGAACCATCATAAATAGTTATGGGTAAAAATATATACATATAAAAATTTAACCATCAAAAAAAACACATAACATAACATTAAACATATAAAAATACTTAATTTTTCAGCTTTTCAACTTGCAGAATAGATCGGTAGATGGCGACACAGTTTCTTGGTAGTTACGATGTCTTGGCAATCTCCGTTCAAGAAGTATTGTGACACCAAGTATCCGTATGTGAGAGAAAAAATATATATTTAAATAAAATCCTTAATTTCAACTTTCAGAATGACACGCTAGATGGCGACACATTTTCTTGGTTGTTACGATGTCGTGGCAATCTCCGTTCAAGAAGTATGTAGGGAAAAAAAATATATATATATATTTAAATAAAATCTTTTAATTTTCAGCTTTCAGATTGCTTCCACAGATGGCGCCACATATTGCAAAGCCACTGAAATATATTTAAACGGCAAAGTCATAGCTACCTAGGAAAAAAATATATTTAAACACCTTAAATAAAATAAAATCTTTGATTTCAGCTTTCAGAATGACTCGCTAGATGGCGGCACTGTTTCGTGGGCTTCTGTTGTCGTGGCCATCGTTGGGCTCGAACTTTTGTGACCCCCCCAAGTGCCCGTATGTCTACAACGTCCACGTTTTTCCCGCCAAAACCTTTGTCTTGGGAAAGAATGTCTACTGCTCTATTTTCTTGTGTGTGTGTGTGTGTGTGTGTGTGTGTGTGCGCGAGCTCAAGAGCTCGGGCTTGTGTGTGTGTGTGTGTGTGCGTGCGCAAGCGCAAGAGCTCGGGCTTGTGTGTGTGTGCGTGCGCGAACCCACAATTCATTGCGCACCCTCCAACGCCACCTTGAAAACCAACGCGGCAAAAGCAGACGATTTCTACGGCATCAACAGACCAGAAAATCACCGGTAGACTCAGAGCCGAAGTCGGTTTATACCCCCAAACCAATCAGAACATCGGTTCATATCCCCCTCCAATCAGAAAAAGGCGAAATACAACTTCATACGTCACACTCACACCACTCTTAACTATAAGACCGACATTTACACATATTCTTACAACTGAATGGGTAGCCGTGGGGATAAGCACCGGACCACCAGTAGCAATGACATGGGTTCGAGCCTGGGTAAAGAAAAAAAAAATTTTAATTTAATGGCGAAAATAAGTGGCGCCATCTAGCGGGCGAAATAAGAACTAAAATATATTTTTCCGCAACTAAGCCTCGGCGCAACCGCTAAACCTAAACCTCGGCTCGCTTCACCGGCAGACGCTCAAAACCTAAACGGCAAAACAAGCGACCGACGCGGCAGCACGCACGAAAATTGACGCCAAAATTCATAGAGCCGAAGTCGGTTAGAACCCCAACCTTATACTACTGAGACATACGATGCAAGAAAGCAAGCTTATGCAGCATCAGCCAAAAAAAAAAAAAAAAAAAAACCACTCCCATTTCACCCCTCTGTTCGTTCGAAAATACCTGTTCAGCTGAGCCTTAAATTTCTTTAGGCTATCAACTTCCACAACAAGGGATGGAAGTCTGTTCCACCAACCAATTACCCACTGGCTAACGGCAAATTTCTGCACATCCATCCTACATCTGTCTTTCCTCAATTTGAATTTATGGTGATTATTCTGAACAAGAGGAAGAATCCCATCGGCATTGAGCATGTTCAAACCATTCAAGGCTTTATATACCTCTATTAGATCACCTCGCCTGTACTTAGTTTCCAGACACTGTAATTTGCAAAATTTAAGCCTTTCTTCGTAAGAGCAACCCTTTGTTCCATTCACTAATCTTGTTACTCTTCTCTGTACTCGTTCCAGCAGCTCTACATCCTTCTTGAAATGAGGCCTCCAGACCTGTATACAGTACTCAAGGTGTGGCCTGACCATTGCCTTATACAAGGGAATAATCACCTCCTTATCCCTGCAAGAAAAATTCCTGTATATCATTAACAAGACACGATGAGCTACTCTTGCAGCCCATCTGCACTGCTCAGAGAACTTCACATCTGCCTGCACAATACCCCCAGGTCCTTTTTTTCTCTACCATTGTCAGTGTAGTACCACAGAGTTGATACGTTACTCTGGGGTTACTGTTTCCCATATGTAGGATTTTACATTTGTCAATGTTATACATACTTCATTTGCCACCTCTCAGCCCATCTGCTCAACCTTTCCAGATCCTGTTGCAGCAGCATAGCTTCAGTAGTGTCCTTAACAACCCTGCCAACCTTTGTATCGTCTTCAGACTTGGACATTAAGCTTGATATACCATCATCAATATAATTTTTTACTGGTTAATAAATACAGAAAATAATAATGGACCCAACACTGAACCCTGAGTAACTCCATTAATAACATTAGTCCACGATTAGCAGTGTCCATTGATTACCACTCTCTGTCTTCTCCCCCTCAACCATCCCTTTATCCATAGCAGCAATTTGCCTCCAATGCCACACTGCTCCACTTTGTGCAGCAGTCTTCCATATGCAACAGTATCAAAAGCCTTTCTAAGATCCAAATACATAATATCAAAGTTATTTACGACATCCAGTTCTTTTGTGACTGCATCATAGTATCCAATCAAATTGGTCAGGAAAGACTTTCCCTTAACAAAACCATGCTGTGTCCGAGCTATAACTGAAGTCTAGTCTAGATGATCCTGCTGTGTTTCTTTAACCAGTACCTCCATTAATTTTCCTTTAACAGAAGTTAAACTCACAGGTCTATAATTATTTGTGTCAGCCATGACACATGGCTGACACAAATAATTATATTTGTCTGTGATTTGGGGACACATTTGCACATCTCCAGTGTATGGGTACTTCCCCAGAGTCCAAAGAAGCTCTCATAATAATGGCTAAGGGTTTGTTTACTTCCTTTGCTGCCTCATTTAATATAACTGGATAGATCCCATCCACTCCGGGTGCCTTTTTTATGTTTTGTTCTCAACAATTTCCCCTCCACTTTTCTCTCAGTTATTACAAAATCATCTAGCTCACTGCCAGTGTTTACTTCACCTCTGGCATTTCCCTTTCAGAATAACTCCTCATGTGTGAATGTAGATGAAAAATACTCGTTTAGTTTGTTAGCTACCTGAGCAGGATCTTCAACTGTTGAACCATCAATATCCAGCGGACCAATCTGATTCATCCCTTTCCTTCTAGAGTTTACATAGGTAAAGAACTCTTTTCTGTTTTTCTTTGCATCCTTTGGCAAGGATTTCTCATAATCTGCCTTTGCCTGCCTAATCTCCTTTGTGACTTGTTTCCAGACCAGCTTATATCTATCATAGGCTTCCATGTCACCCATTAATTTATATGTATCCCCTGCATTTTTCTTGTCTTCCATATGTCTCATTAGTTCATCTGAATTTCATTAGGTCTAAACCTTGAACAATATTTCTTAGTTGGTATGTAAAGCCTGGTAGCTTCCAAGCTACCAAGCTTTACATACCAACTAAGAGCTTCCCATTTTGAATTTGCTGTTGGTAACATCATCAGTTGGTCCCACTGTACAGAATTTAAATACTGTCTCAGACCACCATAGTCACCTTTACGAAAGCAAAAACCGTTCCCTTTACTCCTGATGGTAGTTACCTCTTTGAGTAAATTCCACTTCAGCACACTGTGATCACTGCCACCTAGTGGTTCCTTTATCTGCAGATTCTTAATGCATGAAGAATCACTACTGATAATCAGATCAAGAGTATTATTCCCTTTAGTTGTTTCACGAACATGCTAATGTAGAAAAAAATCATCCAATAAATCCACAAAAGCCTTCGTAGTGCGCGAGTGACCAACCCCCAAATTTCAGTCAATATCTGGGAAATTAAAATCCCCTATTATAAGACTCTCTGAATTACTGGCCCAGTTTATTTCCCTGTACAATTTCTGATTATACTCATCAGAGTCATTAGGCCTATAGCACACTCCTACTCTCAATTTTGATCTCCCAATGCTTATGTCACACCAAACTGACTCAACACTGCACTGTCCAGCGATGTTGACTGGCTTCACTTCCTTGGATTTTATGTGTTTCTTAACTAATAGCATAACCCCCTCCTCCCTTCCTATCCTGTCTATCCTTTCTGTAGACGTTGTACTCCCCAAATTCCAGTTCTGCATTCCTTATATCTGTGTGACACCACGTCTCTGAAATCCCAACAATATCTGCCTTTGATGTTTTGAGCAATACCTCAAATTCATCAAATTTATTTACTAAACTCCTAGGATTGGTGTACACGCAAGTATACATGTACCTGTTCGTATTCTTAGCTACCCTAGCACCACCCATGTGTTTACTTGTACCGCAATGACTTCCAGCAGTCTCTGAAATATCCTGCACCTTGTTTTTCAGTCTGCTGCTCATTCCAATAGAAGCAGGGCAAGAATCACTTTCACCTTTGCCAGTGGCTACTGGTAATCTATTAGTCCTTGTATCCCCCGCAAACTAGCAGTTTTCCGACCCACCTAACATTGCCTCGATGGCATCAGCAAATATTCTTGCACCCTTTCTATTTAAGTGTATCCCATACCTGTAGAAGCAGTCTCTCCTGTTAACAAGTATAGACCAGGCTGAAAAAAATTCTACCTCTTGAGCCTTGCACAACCTTTCCAGGGCCGAATTGGTCGACAAGGCTCTCATCATATACTCCCTCCTCTATCATTTATAAATATACAAAACAACAATGGGCCCAACGCCAAATCCTGGCGGATTCCACTAATAACATTAGTCTACGAAGAGAAGCGTTCATTGATTACCACCCTCTGTCTTCTCCCACTCAACCACCTTTTTATCCATTATAGCAACTTATCCTTAATACCATACTGCTCCAATTTGTACAGTAGTCTTCCATGCGATAGTGTCAAAAGCTTTCCTTAAATCAAAGTATATGATATCAGAATTATTTTTTTTGCCTTTTCTTGTCTAGATAATCCTACATTGCTTCTTTAACCAGTGACTCCATTCTTTTCCCTGGTAAACAGAAGTTAAACTAACAGTAATTATTCATGTCTCTGTAATTATTCGTGCCTCTCTTTGTTTCCCCTTTGTAAATTGTGGACACCTTTGCACATCTCCAGTCCATGGGGACCTCCCCTGAGTCCAAGAAAGATTTCATAATTATGGCTAAGGGTTTGCTTACTTCCTTTGCTGTCTTCTTTAATATTATTGGATAGAATCCATCCACCCCAGGTGCCTTTTCTATGTTTAACCTCAACAATTTCTCCTCCACTTTACTCTGCGTTATTACAAAATGGTTTAGCTCCCTGTCAGAGATTTTAGATTATCTTTTAGAGTTTTTTTTTTTTTTACATTACCTGTTAGATTTTTCCGAATTCCATTCCTCATGTGTGAATGTAGATGCAAAATACTCATTCAGTTTGTCAGCTATCTGAGCAGGATCATCAACAGCCGAACCGTCTTGATTATCAAGTGGACCAATCTAATTCATCCTCTTCCTTCTAGAATTTATGCGCTGGTGTGCAAAACTTAAGGAACAGTCAGGTTTTCACCTGTAGCTTCTCATAGCAGTGGCCTGGATATGGAAAAAGCATATCAAGGAACCTCGTGAAGTCCAGAAATGATGAAGGAAACGACACCGACACAACGGAACCAAAACGGTACAGAGGGACTTTATTCAAAAATGGCAACATAGCACTGGCCGCCATGATACAGATGCATCACTGCCAAAGATGGAACAAAGGGAAGAGGTGGTCCTCACTAGGGGATATGGCCACCCCAAATGTCGATGCAGGCTTTGCACCGCCTGTCCATACTTAGAACAATGTTGTTGATAAGTTATGTTGGTAACATTGTCCATTCCTCTGTCAGCGCCATCTTCAGCTGGTGAGCATTTTCTGGTGGGTGTGAACGTGTCGCTAGGCGTGTCCCCAGAGCGTTCGCATGCCAATCCATACGAACAATGTCTCACTTTCCAAAAGCATATCAACAGCTGCAGTGTGATGGGTTGTGGCGTTATCATCCATAAACACGAACTCGAGGCCAATGACACCTCGGCACACACGCACGTGGGGAAGGATTCCTTGTACAGTTGCGTGCAACGGTTACAGTACCGCCTTCCAGCATCTGGAGTTGTGTACGTCCATCTAAGATAATGCCTCCCCAGACGAGAACACCTTGACCGCCATATCGATCCCTTTCAGTTATGTTTGCGGGTTAATACCGTGTGCCAACCTCTCGCCAGATTAGCTGATGTCTAGAATCGCTGCCGAGACTGAATCTACTCTCATCAGTTAAGAGTACCTTACCCCATTGCGCTGCTGTCCAGTCCTTGTGTTCGATGCACCACTGTAAACGGTGTCTCCGATGGGCAGGTGTTAACGGGACACGGCGTACTGGTCGTTGGGCAAACAGTCCACCTTTGTGGAGTCGCCTGGCCACAGTAAACCACGATATCCTGCGTCCTGTGCAGCTGGTTTGCAATGGATTCCGCTGTCTGATGTCGATCCCTCTTGGCCTGTAGGAATATATAGCGGTCATCATTGGGCGTTTTTTTCGAGGACCACCACTGGTCCTTCGAACAGTTGTACCTATCTTTCTAGGCCGACCACGCACGTGAGACGATGCTATGGGCGATACCGAACTCTGCAGCCACACTCCTCGCACTTCGAGCTTCCCAAATATTCGACCCCGGGTAAAGTCATTCAGATGTTGTCTACTGGCTGTTTGACTGAACCCATTATGAGGACCTTCGCTGCCGGTTAATGACAACAATCACTTACATCCCACTGAATCTGGAATCACATCTCCTCGACTCACCAGAAGAGTACAAGGCTTTTACTAAGTATGCACAGGAACGTTTTGCACGACGTAGGACATTAATTGCCATCCACAGAGACCACTAGCATGGGCCTTACTTATGAATGCCATGGAATTGACTATATGACTAAACTGAACGGAAATAGACCAACTGACCTGACATAAATGACCAACAAAATAAATACTTCTAATGAAAGGTAACTGAAAAATGACATCACCCAACTTAACAACCCCGAACTTGAAACTGTTAGCTCATGGACACTAACATGGACCTTTTAAATTCATGCCATGGAACACCGACCAGAAATTGACAAACCATTTGGACGAACTGACAAAATAATGATGCTTTCAATGAGACACACAGGGATCAACACCTAACTGTGACTTTGCCCTATTAGAGGCACCTAAACTGGACTTGACCTCTCCAGACAATGGCCATTGATAAGGCAAGGAAGACCCAAGGAAAACCCCAAGAAACACCCAGAGGAGGCAAAATAACAACAGAGTTCAAGAAACAACCGAGAAAGCAACACCAAATGCCAACCTCCTGAAAGTACTTCTTGTCTGGGTTAATGGATCCATTACCTGACAGTGACTGCTGACATTGGCGACCTGAACGGTGCTCTCTTGCCCAGTTCACTTTTAATCCCCATCCCTTGGGCAGGGGGGAACGATTTTTCGTCTCCCCTCACTGCTGCCCTCTTTTCTCCTGGTGGGGCTTGTCTCCACTGACCAAGTTGGGGTTGTCCTCCCTATCATCCCCATGTTTCTACCTATCCCCCTCCTTCAGACTCTACTCCTACTCTAACTTGTCTCGCTTTTTTTTATTATTATTTTTTTATATTTTTTAAAATTTATTTATTTATTTTATTTATTATTTTTTAAAATGTATTTATATTTATTTTTATTTATTTATTTTTATTTTTTTAAAGCCCTTGCCTCTGAAATCTTCGGAAATTAGGTGGCAGGGCCTGCCAGAGTACTTAAGCGATCCTTCTAGTGCCTGACCTGCCTCCTCAAGGCTAAGTGTGGGCAACGGAGGGTCCCACAAGGGGCCCAACGGCTAAATGTCTCAGAAGAACAACTTAACATGACACTACACAACGCTAACACACACATTACACTTTTTAAACCTCTGGCCTTCACAGAGTTCTGTGCTACACAAACAGAGTACACAACGCGGAAATGGGAGAAACCCCTGGGGCCGTTAGACATCGAACACTTTACACTTTACTTGGCCATTTCGTTGCCTTTAGCACTGTATAAATCCAATCGAAGGTCTGAAACAATCGTGGTCACCATTCGGTAATTTGCAAATAACTGCTGATTTTACCTGTTTATGTGAGCTCACTCATCAAGATTCAAATTTTTGCATGTGCACCAGCTTTCTACTAAACGGCCAGTTATGCAAATCGCCACAGGCTGTTTCGTTTGATTTTGTGGTTGTAACCTTTAGAAATAGTGTTGGTCCTTAAGTTTTACACACCAGTGTATAAGCAAAGAAGTCCTCGGTGTTTTTCTTAGCTTCCTTTGCCAAAGATTAATTACATCAAAAAATTAGTTTTGATATTTGATAACACAATATTCTTTATGCATGTCTGAAGATTCTATATGCCCTATTTTGAATATTAAAATACCCCAGGGGCTCACATCTGGTTATTTGTTTGTTATTTGGTTTTTTTAGGAGCATTAGCAACTCAGGCCATATTGCTCCGGGATATGCGGTGGTCATTCCCTGACCTTTCCGCATCCTCCGCATTTGGTGGTGACGGGCTCGAACCCCGGTCTAATCAAGAAACGTGTGCTGTGCACTGCTGCTCCTTCCCACCTGGCTACGGAGTCGCCGCTCACATCTGGTGAATATGTGCTTGGCACACCCAGGTCCTGAGCTGGATATCATCATTTTTCTCTTTCTTGGTGATTCCCTTCTACTTCTCTCTCCCCCCCCCTCTCGGTAACTCGGAAATTTCAATCTGCTGGTGCAGAAAAAGCCTCAGGCTTCCCTGTACTATGTGACTACTACTACTACTACTAATAATAATAATAATAAGTCCCAGTCCTGACATATTCCTTCAGAGTCATAGATTGGACTAACACCGAGCTGGAGGATATCATGAGAAAGACAAGAACAATGATGACCAAGAGCGGCCAACACCACACGAAATCTGCCGTGGAGAGACTGACAATTGCCCGCGAAGAAGGAGGAAGGGGGCCTGATAGACCTCATTGAGCAAAAAAAGACAGCGATAGCTAACCTGAAGGATTACTTCCAGAAACACACAGCAGCACTCCACCTGGCCATATGGAAGATAGACAAGCGGTATACCCCACTCAACCTAAGCGAGGAGTCCCCCCCCAACCAGGAGGTACAAACGAAGCTAGAAAGATCGGCAGAGAAGACACTCCATGGTAGACACTACAATGATCTCCATCAAGATCACATAGATAAAATTGCTTCCAGTGCATGGCTCACAAGCGGAACGCTCTTCCCCGAGACTGAAGGATCCATGCACGCCATCCAAGACCAGGTAATTAACACCAGGAACTATAGAAAATACATCGCCAAGGAACCCTTAGTATCCGATGACACATGTCCATGATGCCACCTGGCCTCAGAAATGATCCAACACATCACCGCGGGATGCTAGGTGATCACCCAGACTGAGTACACCCATAGACACGACCATGTAGCCAGGATAATACATCAGAAGCTAGCAAGAAAATACCAGTTGGTCGAAGAAAGTGTACCGTACTACAAGTACGAACCCCAGGAAGTACTAGAGACCCCAACCCACAAGCTGTACTGGGACCACTTCATAATAAGGGATAGGACAATCCAGCACAACAGACCGGACATAACTCTTGTGGACAAGAAGGAAAAGGCTACCTATTTGATTGACAAAGCGGTACGGAACACTGGCAACCTGCAGAAAAGCCATGGGGAAAAAAATCAGGAAATACACGAACCTAAGACAGGAGATCAAAGAGATGTGGCATACCCAACAAGTAACGACCATCCCAATCATCGTGTCAACCACAAATATGGTGCCAAAGACCCTACATAATGGTCCCTATAAAAAACAGCCTAGCAGCAATAGGTCTCTCCCAGCGAACACCTACAAGGAACTCAAGAAAGTCGCAATTCTGAACACCTGTATGATAGTCGGAGAGTTCCTTGACCAACAGTAACACCAGACATAACAACAACCACCCTGTGTACTTGGTAGCAATACCCGTCACGAGGTGGAACCCCAATCAGGGAGAAATAATATGAGCAACAATAATAATAAATAAGACGCCAACATCACCCGAAATCTGCCGTGGGGAGACTGACAATTGCCCGGGAAAAAGGAGGAAGGGGCTTGATAGATCTCAGTGAGCAACAGAAGACAGCGATAGTAAACTTGAACGATTACTTCCAGAAACACACAGCAGCACTCCACCAGGCCATAGGGAAGATAGATAAGCGGTATACCCCACTCAACCTAAGCGAGGAGTTCCCCCCGACCAGGAGGTACAAACGAAACTAGTAAGATGGGCAGAGAAGACACTCCATGGCAGACACTATAATGATCTCCATCAAGATCACATAGATAAAATTTCTTCCAATGCAAGTTCACGAGCGGGACGCTCTTCCCCGAGACTGAAGGATTCATGCTCGCCATCCAAGAGCAGGTAACCAACACCAGAAACTGTAGAAAATACATCGCAAAGGAGACCGGAATGTCAGATGACACATGTGGACGATGCCACCTGGCCTCAGAAACGATACAACACATCACCGCAGGGTGCAAGGTGATCACCCAGACTGAATACACTCATAAACACGACCAGGTAGCAAGGATAATACAAGTACGAACACCAGGCAGTACTATAGACCCGAACCCACAAGCTGTACTAGGACCGCGCCATAATAACGGATAAGACCATCCCGCACAACATACCGGACATAACCCTTGTGGACAAGATGGAAAAGGCTACCTACCTGATTGATATAGCGGTGCCCAACACTAGCAATGTCCAGAAAACCCATGGGGAAAAATCAGGAAGTACACGAACCTAAGACAGGAGATAAAAGAGATGTGGCATATGCAACAAGTAACGACCATCCACAGACATGGTGCCAAAGACCCTACATGGTGCCAAAGACATGGTGCCAAAGACCCTAGCAGCAATAGATCTCCCAGCGAACACCTACAAGGAGCTCCAGGAAGTCGCAATCCTGAACACCAGTAGGACAGTCAGAGAGTTCCTCGACCAACAGTAACACCAGACATAACAACCACCCTGTGTACTTGGTAGCAATACCCGTCACGAGGTGGAATCCCCAATCAAGGAGAAATAATATAAGAGCAATAATTATAAATAATAATAATATCTTCTATAAGCTGCTTAAGGTGAATGTTTTTATCTTAGAACAGTACTATGTTTACAAAATGCTTTTAACTTACTATGCATAAGATCAAATAATAGACTGTGTATGTACTTTACTTCTATTACATGCTTGTCCTATTCGTTAATTAATTACTTGAAACATATCGTTTTACTTATGACAATTTCATTTATTTATCAATGTTTCGATTTAAAACTTTATCTTTATGATTTGATTGTTTCCCATAATTTTGGCTATTAGGAATGTAGCATAAATACGTTGTTTAGACATCTGATACGAAAAATTCTTTTCATTAAACCTATTATTTAAGTTATTTAAGCTAGTATTTTGAGGAAATATTAGGTTAAATAACTAAAATTTCAAAAAAATCGCGTATCCCTTTCGAGAGTTTAGTCTTACTGGCGGACCCCATCTCCGGCGAAGATAATTTGGGGATAGTTTTAATAATTACGAAAAATATTTGGCAAAGGATGCAAAGAAAAACAGCAAAAGCTCTTTACTTACGTAAACGCTAGAAGGAAGGGGATGAATCAGATTGGTCCACTTGATATCGATGGTTCAACTGTTGATGATCCTGCTCAGGTAGCTAACTAAATGAATATTTTGCATCTACATTCACACATGAGGAGTTATTCAGCGAGGGGAATGCCAGATGTGTATTTCACTCTGGCAGTAAACTAGATAATCTTGTAATAACTGAGAGTAAAGTGGAGGAGAAATTGTTGAAGATAAACATAAGAAAGGCACCTGGGGTGGATGGAATCTATCCAGTTATATTAAAGGAGGCAGCAAAGGAAGTAATCAAACCCTTAGCCATAATTATGAGAGCTTCCCTGGACTCAGGGGAGGTATCCATGGACTGGAAATGTGCAAATGTGACCCCAATCCACAAAGGAGGATCAAAGGGAGACACAGGTAATTACAGACCTGTTAGTTTAACTTCTGTTCCAGGGAAATTAATGGAGGCACTGGTTAAAGAAGCATTGCAGGATCATCTAGACAAGACTTCAGTTATAGCTCGGACACAGCATGGGTTTGTTAAGGGGAAGTCTTGTCTGACTAATTTGATTGGATACTATGGTGTAGTCACAAAGGAACTGGATGCAAATAATAACTTTGATATCATATATTTGGATCTTAGAAAGGCCTTTGATACTGTTGCACATGGAAGACTGCTGCACAAATTGGAGCAGTGTGGCATTGGAGGAAAATTGCTGCTATGGATAAAGGGATGGTTGAGTGGGAGAAGACAGAGTGGTAATCAATGGATACTGCTCTTCGTGGACTAATGTTATTAGTGGAGTCCCTCAGGGTTCAGTGTTGGGTCCATTGTTGTTTTCTGTATTTATAAATGATATTGATGATGGTATCAGGCTTAATGTCCAAATTTGCAGACGATACGAAGGTTGGCAGGGTTGTTAATGACGGTACACTGCTGCAACAGGATCTAGAAAAGTTGAGCAGATGGGCTGAGAGGTGGCAAATGAAGTTTAACATTGACAAATGTAAAGTACTACATATGGGAAGCAGTAATCCCAGAGTAACGTATCAACTCTGTGGTACCACACTGACAGTGATAGAGAATGAGAAGGAACTGGGGGTAATCGTGCAGGCAGATATGAAGTTTTCTGAGCAGTGCAGACGGTCTGAAAGAGTAGCTCATGGTGTCTTGTCAATGATATATAGGAATTTTACTAGCAGGGATAAGGAGGTGATTATCCCCTTGTATAAGGCAATGGTCAGGCCACACCCTGAATACTGTATACAGGTCTGGAGGCCTCATTTTAAGAAGGATGTAGAGCTGTTGGAACGAGTACAGAGAAGGGCAAAAAGATTAGCGAATGGAACCAAGGGTTGCTCTTACGAAGAAAAGCTTAAGTTTTGCAAATTACAGTGTTTGGAGACTAGGCACCTGCAAGGTGATCTGATAGAGGTGTATAAAGCCTGGAACGGTTTGAGCAGGCTCAATGCAGATGGGATTCTTCCTCTTGCTCAGAATAATCGCCTGAGAGGGCATAAATTCAAATTGAGGAAAGACGGTTGTTGGATAGATGTGTGGAAGTTTTCCTTTAGCCAGCGGGTGGTTGATTGGTGGAACAAACTTGCATCTGTCGTTGTAGAAGTCGATAGCTTAAATAGATTCAAGGCAGAACTTGACAAACATTTGAGTCGAGTGGATGGGTGAAATAAGGGTGTTTTTTTTTTTTTTTTTTTGGCTGATGCTATATAACCTTGCTTTCTTGCATCATGTGCCTTTGCTAATGCTAATACTGTTTTACGTGAACTAAAGCACAGTACAATATACGAGTATGTTACTGATTTATTAATTATTTAATTTTTTATTTCTATATACAGAAATACTTAAAAATAGAATTAATAATAAACCTCAAGGGCTCACATCTGGTGAGTATGGGCTTGGCACACCCAGGGTCCTGAGGATGTCATCATTCTTCTCTTTCTTGGTGATTCCTTTCTGCTTCTCTCTCTCTCTCTCTCTCTCTCTCTCAGGGTAACTGGGAAATTTTTTTTGGCTGGTGCAGCATAAGCTTCTGGCTTCCTTGCATCATATGGCTAATAATAATAAAAAAAAAATCCACAAACATTTTAACAAGACAGCGTAGATATATACGATGGATTCGTACTAGTCTGAAATTAAAGTGTGCATGTTAGTTATTGAAGAAAGCACATTTTTTAACTCTTATGTACTGACAAAAAAGTATTGGGACCTATCTACTGACGTGTCGTCTGTGAGACTGACTACCTTGAAATAAAATTACTTTTTCATACTTGTTTTTATTTGAAATTCAATTATATTTTGGATACTTATAATATACTTATTTATGATAATATAAATCCACAAAAAGTATAAAAATAATACACTGTTTTTGAGAAAAAAAAAATATTTATTACTTAGAGGTTCAAAAATACAAAAGAAATTCATGTCTACCATATTTCGCAAAAACAAAAAAAAAAAACCTAAACAAACAAATATAAGGATTAAATTTTTTTACTATGTTGAAAAAAGTCAAAGTAAGCATTACATACAAAAAACACTAAATAAAGTACAAACGCTAAATATACGCTTTCTTAGACATTTTCTATACATCGGAGGCACACTCTTTTTGCACTTTGAAGACATATGCTTTAAAGGAGCAAGAAGCCTATGAAGACAGGCTTCTTACATGAATTTCTGAGGTATTTTGTCATTCTTCTTTTTTTACTAGGACAAATTGAACAGATTTTGCGTTTTTCCAGAACGTCTTCATCCACCTGATCTAAAACAGCTATATATTCAATACCCAGAACGCAGCGTATGCAAAATTTTATTTCTCTAGGCACATGTCGATTTGCTTCCCTTCTTCTCATATGTGGTTCCACCAATGTCTTGTAAGTTGTTTAAAAAAATTTGATATTTATGGCATTCAAGAAATGGTCCTATGAGATTGGTGAACTAGGTATGCATAAGTGCAAGCAACATCTAAAATTCTGAAAAAATATTGACATCGGCTATATTTCTGTGCGACGTCTTGTAGAACATTTTTCATCTAGTGAGTATACACCACCTTTTGTTCGATTGTAAAAAGATATAATTTCTGGTTTATTCGTAGCTAGATCAGTCTGGCTACTGTGGTGCATTGATGAGATGAAAAACAGTGGCCTTTCCTTTTTTACCAGAGTATGATAACAAAGTAATATCTTCTGTAAAACCATAAAGTGTGGTTCCAACTTCTCTTTTTCTGTTTGGTAGGAAATTGAGGAGAATTTCCCTTTGATTTTTTTTTTCATGGTTCCACATAAGTCAAACCATTGGGCTCTCTCTCTCTCAGGTAATTCAGAATTTTTTTTTTTTCGGCTGGTGCAGCATAAGCCTCAGGCTTCCTTGCACCATATGGCTAATAATATTAATAATAATATATATATATATAATGTTATCAAAAGAATTGGTTACGAGTTTGAGATTGAAATATATATATAATGTAATACTACTTTAGCTGCCTCCCCCCCTTTTCAGAAAATTCTGAGATGACTGCTATCAATATGCAATTAGAATATGTATGAATTTCTGCTTTCCTGTTTGCAGTAAAAGGAACATTATATCTGCATATTTCAATAAAGATCTAGATCTCTAAATGTAATGCTAATTTTAAAAACATTAATATGAAAAATAGTTGAATACAGTTTTGTCTGTACTAATACTACGGATACAAACCCCAAGTATTAGTATAATTATCTCATCTGTCATATATAATTTCAGACAGTATACTGTATACATTAGCATGAAATTAAGTGGATGCACTCAGTGATAGACATTAGGAAAGGAAGCACAATTGAAAATTTTCGTTTAAGGTTTACCCTCGACGATTATGATGCCTAGAGACCGCTGGTATATTTTTACCAATTCTTGCCACTGTTAGCAACTGTGTTTACAGTACATTATAAAAGCCACTTTATCACGTTTTTTTTTTTTTTTTTATGTTGCTCCTATTTCAAAAACGCCCTCGCACGCTGTGATCGATCGTGCTTTTTGGTCTGTTAATTATATACAGTTCTAACCCAAACTTGTGATAAAAACAAAGAAACCAATGATAGCATTAAAAGTGGGAGGGGAAGCGGCTCTAGTTGGAACCACAAATAGTCTTTCAACACACGGCTGTATTGCCGTACAGTCTTATTATATTCAAAGACTTGTTTGTTAGGAAAGTTACGTTGAGCGAAAGATAAGACCATCATGTGATAAGAGAGGCATGAATAAAAGTGTGTATGTTTGTGAATTATTTTACATCCTGACAAAGGGCTTGTCATAAGTCTATTTTAACAAAATGCCCATTGTAATATGATCTGTTTCTACGGTGTAATCTGTAATTTAAACAAATGGCAATAAAATAAAATATATGATATTCACATAGGTCATTTTATTTTATTCGGAAATAAAATAAATAAACGAAGATTACTGCTTACTCACTGATTAACTTAATTTGGCAGCTGCAACCACAGAGTCAGAGTAGTCTTCTGCAACGAAAACTGGTTCGTGAAGTGAGCCAGTGAGGCACTGCCGCCCCAACAGCTAAATTTTAGTATTGTTATTATTATTATTATTAGCCATATGGTGCAAGGAAGCCTGAGGCTTATGCTGCACCAGCCAAACAAAAAAAAAAAAAAAAAAAAAATCTGAATTACCCCAAGAGAGAGTCAGAAGTAGAAGGGAATCACCAAGAAAGGGAAGAATGATGATATCCAGCTCAGGACCCTGAAGAGGCAGCAAAAAAAAAAAAAAACCAAAAAACCCAGAAAATAAATATACGAAAATACATTCCTTAAATTTGCTTGTCAATTTATACTTCCTAAGGTTCTCCATATGAAATATGCTAATTTAAGCATATTTAAAAGGGTTAATCCTAGGTCTGCTTTCCTACTTGAGCCGTACTCAGCATCAGTAGTTGCTACCCTTTTTCAGGCCCGGAGGCAAAGAACATGTTCGGGCCCCTACTTAATTAATGAAAATTGTAAAAAGAGGAAACAACCAAAGCCGCTGGGTCCCTAAAGGACCCGGGCCCGGAGGCAATTGCCTTGCCTGCCTACATGGTAGCTACGCCACTGCTCAGCAACCAAAAATCCCCCAATAGAAGTTAAAACAAGGCTGTAGTGGAGGTATACGCAGGTATACGCCTTCTAGGGGAATAGCGTATACCTTCTGTTTTTTGAAAGACTTGAAAAAACAAATATTATTAAAATATTTACTGAAAATTAAAAAAAAAAAGAAGAGAATTTGATTCTTAGGCAATACAGTTTTATTATTTTTAATATATATAAAAAAATCTCTAAAAAAAATCAAATTATTTTTTAGAGTCACCCTTAATTGATTACATCTACCCATGTGTTTTGTGTCTGTAAATTGCGTGTGTTCTCTGGTCGATTCCTGTTTTGCTGGACAAAATACCCCAGTTTCTGGAAGGAAAACATTGCTAACTACGCTGAGACCGACTAACTCAGCCACGGAGTGAAAAAAGCCCATTAAAATTCCTCGCGTCATTAACGTCTCCGAACCCAGGCTTTTTCCACCCGGTGGGGGGAAGGTAAAGAACGGTGACGATACCACTGTGCTACGCGTGCAGACAGTCTGATATACACAGTATACTCTGTGCTTTTCGTAACATTTGGTCAGAAAACTGCTAGCTTGGGGAGAATCACAGACTAAAAGATTAATAGCAGCCGCAGGCAGTTGTGAAAATGATTCTTGCACTATTTCTATTGGAAGGAGCAGCAGTCTGGAAAGCAAGGTGCTGGGGATTCCCTGGACTGCTGGGAGTCATCATGGAACAAGTAAATACATGGACTGTGTTAGGGTAACTAAATGCTAGGAGTAAATAAATTTGATGAATTCGAAGTGCTGGTCAAGATGTCAAAGGCGGATATTGTTGGGATGTCAGAAACATGGTGTCACACAAATATAAGGAATGCCGAATTGGAATTTGGGAAGTAAAATGTGTACAGAAACGATAGACAGGATAAAAAGGGAGGAGGGGATTGCTGTTAGTTAAGAAACACATCAAATCTAAGGAAGTGCATCCAGTTGACATTGGTGGAGAGTGCAATGTTGAGTCAGTCTGATGTGACATAAGCACAGGGAAAGCAAAATTGAGAGTAGGAGTGTGTTATAGGCCAAATGACTCTGATGAGTGCAATGAACAACTGTACAGAGAAATTGAGTGGGCGAGTAAATTGTCTTATTGTCCAGATTGTCTTATAATGGGGGAATTTTACTTCCCAGATATTGACTGACACTTGTGGATTGGTCCCTCGCCCAGTAGCAAGGCTTTTGTGGATTTATTGGATGATTGTTTTATACAGCAGCATGTTCAAGAAGGCAACTGGAGGGAGTAATACATTTGATATGATTATCAGGAGGGATTCTTAATGCATTACGAGGTTATTTGGGTACGAGGTTATCCACGTGTTGGACAAGATTTTGCAGGTCCGGCGAACGCTAAATTTTTAATTATATTTAGCCGTTTTATTGACTTAATTGTCATACTAAATTATTTTCTATAAGTAGCTTTATAGTCCTAGTCAACCTTCTTTGTTTATTTTGAATTTAAATAACGATTTTGAAGGATAATACTCCAACAGTTTCTTCGTAGATTTTCCGTTCGTTCATTAATTCATCTGACAGCCATTTAGGCTTGAACCTTGAAGAGTATATCTTAGTTGGAATTAAAAGCCTAGTAGCCTCCAATATTAAGTTCCTGAAGGCTCCCAATTTAGAATTCAACGTTGGTAACATCATCAGTTGATCCCACTGTACTGAATTTAAAAACTATAGCCACCTTTACGAAAGCAAAAGCCGTTCCCTTTAGCATTGTAACTACCAAGACTAAAGGGAAGTGCTTTTGCTTTCGTAAAGGTGACTATAGGGGACCCAGACAGTTTTTAACTTCTGGTCAGTGGATCAACTGATGATGTTACCAACGTTGAATTCTAAATGGGAAGCCTTCAGGGATTAATCTTGAAGGCTACTAGGCTTTTCATTCAAACTAAGAAATACTGTTCAAGGTTCAGGCCTAAATGGATTTCAGATGAATTGATGAGACTCGTGGCAGAGAAGAAAAAAAAATGTATGGAATGCATATAAATTATCAGGTGATACAGAAGCCTATGGGAGATATAAGCTTGTCTGTAATTAAGTAACAAAGGAGGTCAGGGCCTATGATGGGGGGGGGGGTGCAAGGAGCCAAAGTATTTACTGTAACCTATATTACACGTTATTGCAACAGTTCATGGCTTATATATAGAACTTTTGTGGCCTAATGATGATAACTATGATTCAAAAGATCATGCAGCACATATTGTACATTCTGATAAGCCAATAAGATCATGCAGCACATATTGTACATTCTGATAAGCCAATTATTTTATGTTACAAAGAAACTTAAGCAGGTATGCAATTTGTACGTGAATCATGAAAAGGTAAAGTGTATATTAATATACAATATTAAAAATCGGAATGGCTTTTATCGTTGTTGGTGGATGTTGACATTGCTTGAACTTAGCTGCAGTAGCATGTTCTCTTAAATGACAATGCACATCTCGTTAATTATAGCAGTACTATTACTAGTACTACTATTAAAACTAGTGTAGTAGAACTTCTTCTACTACTAAATTATTAGTATATAATATTTTTTGTCTTATTGTCTTTTTTTCCTTTTTTCAGATATAGAAGTATAAAAACAGGCCTGAAGTAGCCGAGTGGTCAGAAGCGAGATTGCATAGTACGCGTTCCTTGAGTGGACCGGAGTTCAAGCCCGTGACTAATAAATACGATAAATATTTGTATTGACGATTGATTGTAAACTCTACTGATTTGGTTGTCGTGCCGGAGTATAAACAGAAAATTTATTTATTTAAATTATAAATCATCTCTACAAATGTATATTCTCCAAAATGGAGCCCAGAGAAGAAAAGACAAGAAAGAATGAGAGGAAAATGAAAAAAGGGGTCAAAAAATGCTCTTTCAATTTGGATTAAGTGCGGCTTCAAAAAATTTTTCATTAAACTCACCTATAGAATTGGAGCAAGAAGAAACTGTTGGAGAAACCTCATCCCTAAACAAGGAGCAGTTGATTTGGGTAATCATGCACAGGAATTTGATGAAGGGGCAGATGCAGAAAATGAAAATGGAAAACATAAAGAAACAGGCATATACAGGCGTATGTGGAAGTGAATTTGGAAAACGAGAGGTGTAATCATAATGTAGGCCTTGACATTGGATGTATCACTACCGAGTTTCCATCTCAAAAGGAAATAGAAAATTATGTTACGAATGGTCACATCCCTCTGCATAAAACGTTCCCAAAAAATACCTGCAATCAAGATTTCCCAGAAAGCATACTGAAATTTCAAAGCACCAATGGAGAACTACATGTAAGAGACTGGCTTGTCTGGAGTCAACAGAAACAAGCATTATATTGCTTTTCATGTCAATTATTTTTTGCCGACCGGGCTAGCCAGGTGGGTAAAGTGCCTGCCTGGCAACTCAAAGGTCGCAGGTTCGAATCCCGCCTCGGGCTTGGATCAAAGTACTGCAAAAACCTTGGGAGGTGCATTATGGCCACAGAAGCCGATGCGCCAACAACTACCAAAAAAAAAAAAAAAAATCGATTATTTTGGCACAAGACAGTCAATAGTCTCACGTCTAGCACTTCTGCGTCTAAATCTGCACTGGTTTCCCATTAGAATTACAGCTGAAGGCTGTAATTCTAATGGGAAGTGGGAAACTTTCCAAAAGGATCCCAAAACATGAAAAAGGCAAGAATTGTTTCTGAATGTGCGTTAAACTAAAATTATGGTGATTGATGATAATCTTGATTCAAGTAAGGTGAAGGTTAATGGGCAAGATATCGAAGAAGTTGATGAATTTGATTACTTAGGGTCAAGAATAAATAAAATAGTGACTGCTCAAACGATGTAAAGAGACGACAGGCAATTGCTAAAACGTTGGTCGCTGATCTGATAAAATTATGGAGAGATCATGATCTGCCCCTAAAGACGAAACTGCGAATCATTGATTCGTTAATTTTTCCAGTTGCCACTTGGACGTGAAGGATGGAATCTGAAAGAGTTGACAGGAAGAAAATTGAGGCATTTGAAATGTGATGTTACAGGAGAATACTGCGTAATGCTTACTTGGATCGAAGAACAAATGATGTGGTATTGAATAAAATTGGCAGGCCTAAAATTCTTTTTCATAGCATCAAAAAAGAAAACTCAAGTTTTTGGTCATATAGTAAGAAGGGAAAACTTTCTGTTGAAGAATATAATGGAAGGAAAAACCGAGGGGAAGCCGTGCAGAGGAAGATATGCAACTAGGTGGAAGGATGGGATCAGTGAACTTCTGGCATGACACTTTGCAATGCTGCTCGTATAGCACACGATCGATGCAGTTGGAGGAATTTGTTGGTGTCCAAAACAGCTCCTCAGAGAGTTATGTAATTGGAAGAAGAACAAGTATAACGCATGCGCCCAAGAAAACTCAATTGTACGCAATTGTGTACAATTGAGCAACAAATTGTTGCCTTTTGAGAGCTCTACAAGGATATATAACTAGATTTCAAATCGGGATTTAGTTTTCGAGAGATGAACAACTCGTTAAAGTAACTAATTCGTTCAGTAACTTCGCATTGTTAACAGGAGAGACTGCTTCTACAGAGATGGATACAATTAAATAGAAGGGTGCAATGTTTGCTATGATATCGAAGGCAGTGTTAGGTGGCCCGAAAAATGCTAGATTGGGGGGATACAGGACTAATAGATTAACAGTAGCACTGCATGAGGTGAAAGTGTTCTTGCAATGACTTCTATTGAATTAGCCAGCTTGGATTAATAGATTGCAGGTATTTCAGAGAATGCTGGAGTATTGGGGTACATGTATAAACATGGGTTGTGTTAGGGTTAGCTAAGAAAAAGTAAAGTTGAGTTATAATTCGTGTGACACAATGCTGATAGGAGTTTGGTTAATTATAAATTAGTAATTAGTAGGATTGCACAATATCAAGCAGATATATGACTTGGATAATCAGAGGTGGTAATGTATACAGATACAAGTACTACATACTGGAATTTGGAGTACAAACTCTCTCATGATATGTAAGGAGTTGAGTTATTATTTCATTTAAACATTTCAAAATAACTCCATGAAGGACGCCATGATGCTCGATGGTGCGTTGTATCGTTATGAGTTACATATGTTGTAATTGATTGGGAGATCAAATGTAGATTGTATACGTACAAGTCTTGATGGTTTATAAGCAATGTTATGGAATAGTGTTGGGCAGTAATCTGAGTTGATAATGTGGTGATGTAATGGATAAATATGTGAATTTGTGTGGTTCAAGCACAACCACTCAATTCATTATTGTGTATTCAAATTATGTAATTACAATGTCTTAATTGGATAAATCGTTGAAATATCTTTGCATATTGATTATAAAGTAGTATCTTGATTACATTAGAATCTGAATATGGAACATAGTTAATACATTGCTGATAGTGATTATATCAAGTTAATCAATAAGTTGTAAGTTTCTGTGTAAGATCTTCATGTGAGTATAGATTTGAGTTTAATATAAATAATACGTTTAACTCATTGAATACAGCACAATACAAATGGATTATTTCAATTTAATCTTGAAGCTACTTAGGCTTATCATACCAACAAAGTAATAATGTCACATTATATGATAATTGTGTAAGTGTGACTATGAGAATGTGAAAGTGAAGAACAACGCATGGTTAAATATAAAATTACATGTGACACTAAGCTTAATATGTATTGTAGGTATAATGTTTACAGTATAGATAGTCAGTCTGGCATTTACGATAACTAATGCAAAGGATGCATAAGAAATACAGCAAAGGTTCATTTACTTATGTAAACTCTATAAGGAAGTTGGATGAATCAGATTGTCCACTAGATATCGATAGTTCAACTGTTCCTTGCTCAGTAGCTACACAAACTAAAATGATATATTTGCATCTACATTCACATGATGAGTTATACAGTAAGGTGATGCATAGATGAAGTAACACTGATGTTGTGCTTAGTGATCTTTTAATAAAATGAGAGTAAAGTGTGAGGAGAAATTGTTGAAGATAAATATAAGGACAGACTGGTGTGGATGGGATCTATCCTAATATATTAAAAGAGTGCAGTCAAAGGAAATAAGCATTCCGTTAGCCATTAATGACAGCTTCCTTGGACTCAGTGGAGGTAACCACAGACTGGAGATGCGCAATTGTAACCTCAATTCACAAATGAGGATCAAAGGTGACACATGTATTTTAACCTGTGAGTTTAACTTCTGTTCCGGGAAAATTAATGGAAGCACTGGTTAAAGGAGCACTGCAGGATCATCTTGAGAAGAATTCAGTTATAGCTCAGACACAGCATGGTTTTGTTAGGGAATGTCTTGCCTGACCAATTTGATTGGATACTATGATGTAGTCACAAAAGAATTGGATGCAGAGAATAGCTTTGATATTATATATTTGGATCTTAGAAAAGCTTTTGATACTGTTGCACATGGAAGACTGCTGCACAAATTGGAGCAGTGTGGCATTGGTGGCAAATTGTTGCTATGGATAAAGGGATGGTTGAGTGGCAGAAGACAGAGAGTGGTAATTAATGAACACTGCTCGTCGTGGACTAATGTTATTAGTGGAGTCCCTCAGGGTTCAGTGTTGGGTCCATTGTTGTTTTCTGTATTTATAAATAATATTGATGATGTATATCAAGCTTAATGTCCACGTTTGCAGACGATACAAAGGTTGGCAGGGTTGTAAAGGACGCTACTGACGCTATGCTGCTGCTGCAACAGGATCTGGAAAGGTTGAGCAGATGGGCTGAGAGGTGGCAAATGAAGTTTAACATTGACAAATGTAAAGTACTACATATGGGAAACAGGAACGCCAGAGCAACGTATCAACTCTGTGGTACTACACTGACAGTGGTAGAGAATGAAAGGGACCTGGGGGTAATTGTGCAGGCAGATGTGAAGTTCTCTGAGCAGTGCAGACGGGCTGCAAGAGTAGCTCATGGTGTCTTATCAATAATATACAGGAATTTTTCTAGCAGGGATAGGGAGGTGATTATTCCATTGTATAAGGCAATGGTCAGGCCGCACCTTGAGTACGGTGTACAGGTCTGGAGGTCTCATTTCAAGAAGGATGTAGAGCCTGCTGGAACGAGTAGAGAGAAGGGCAACAAGGTTAGTGAACGGAATGAAGGGTTGTTCTTATTAAGAAAGGCTTAAGTTTTGCAAATTACAGTGTCTGGAGACTAGGCACCGGCGAGGTGATCTGATAGAGGTGTACAAAGCCTTGAATGGTTTGAGCATGCTCAATGCTGATGGGGTACTGCCTCTTGCTCAGAATAATCACCTGAGAGGGCATAAATTCAAATTGAGGAAAGACAGACGTAGGGTAGATGTGCGGAAATTTGCCTTTAGCCAGCGGGTAGTTGGTTGGTGGAACAGATTTCCATCCCTTGTTGTGGAAGTTGATAGCCTAAATAAAATTAAGGCTCAGCTGGACAGGTATTTTGAACGAACGGAGGGGTGAAGTGGAAGGGTTTTTTTTTTTTTTTGGCTGATGCTGCATAAGCTTGCTTTTTTGCATCATATGCCCCTACTAATGCTAATACATTTGTCGAGCAGTGCGGTTGTGTTTTCCTTTAGTTAAGTTGTGACGATGTGAGGCAAGAACGCTTTGATCCAAACGGTATCAAATGCTCCCTCAAAATTGACAAACACAGCAAGTG